>NC_060268.1:53502066-53752530 GCF_021613505.1 Equus quagga | reverse complement strand
CCGGCCAATCAGCGCGGGCGTGTCGCCTGGCCCGGCGCGCGGCCCGGCCGGGTTCGCGGCTCCCGGGGGGCGCGAGCCGCCGCGCGCCGCCCGAGCCGCTTCCGGGCGCGTTGCCTGGACGCGGTTGCCGTGGCAGCCCGAGCTGGAGGCTTTCCCCGCGCGCCCGCGCCCAGCCTGGCGGCGCCGCCCCTCCTCCCTCCGCGTTCCCACACCCAAAATAGCCTCTTCTCGTCGCTGCTGTTTCCCCCGGAGCTCTCCTCCCAGCGGCTCCGAGTTGGCGGGCGGGGATTTCGCTTATTGGAAAATAAATCCTGTTGTAGGGCTGGTTGACTTGGAGGGAGAGGGGTTGAAATGGTGCCTGATTAAGATAATAGCCATGGTGGCTGCCTTGTAATTCTCTTCGGAGCCCTAACACCCCTTGTTTACTAAGCCTCTTTGCCACCCAAAGCGTTATTTATCTCCCCCACTCCCTTCCAAATTGGGGAGAAGTTGTTTCATTAGGCCACTGTCTAATCAGCAGCTCGCGCGTTGATACTCCACCTGTGCAGGTGAACTGACCCGCGCGGCTGCCAAGTGCCGTTTAATGAATCCCCTTGACACCCGCCGCTGGGACCAAGGATCATGTCTCGGCGCAACAGACACGACGCAAGAAAGAACTGCCGCCACTCCTCTTCTGCACAGGCTTCCTCCTCCCTTCTGCCTCATCCCCCTCCCAGAGCGTCCTAACTCTTTCCACCTTCCTCTCAATTTGGATTCTGAGCGGGATACACAAGCCGATCCACTCATAATTTTGCTTCTTCTGGATGGGCGGGATTTAAGCAGAGTTGGGGACTCTGCTCCCACCCCCCCCCCCCCCCCCCCCACCCCCGCCCTTTGCTCGCCTCGCCGTCTTAGCTTCCTACCTTTTTTCGTGTAGCTAGTCTTTACCCAGTACAGGTGTTCCTGTCGGTCTCCCCCACCAGCTTGTGTCCCTTCCAACCCAGGGGAAGGAGCAAGACCTGGTAGAAAGATCCTGGATTGTGGAGTCAGGCTAAGCTGTTTTGGAATCCTCTCTCCAGCAGTTACTTTGGTGTGATCTCGGATATTCTACGGCTGTTTCCACACCTATAAAAAGGATAATACCTCCCACAAAGGATTAATGCATCATAACCCTCATTCAGTCAATAATATTTATTGGGTGCCTGTCAAAAGGTAGAAACTATGCTTAGATCTTATACACAATGGTGAAGAAGAAAAAGACACCACTCCCTGCTCACATGGAGTTTACAGCCTGAGACACATGAATCAGATAATCACAGGCACATGTGAAATTGCCACTGTGATAAGAAGAGAGCATGGTCTTGAGACCTGTGATGTGGAGATCTGACCTAATAGCATCCCTTTAGTGCTGTAAAGCCTCAATGATTATTTTTTCATTTTCTTCATTAGATTCCCACTGCCTGGCACATGGTATGCATTCAGTATGTATTGAACTGAATCCTGTGTCGTAGTGATAACAGTATCACTCAGCTTCCCATTTCTACCACTGAAAATATACTTGAAATATATGTAACTTGCCACTATGTCTGCAAAGGTGTGTAGGTGTTACCGGAAAGTGCCCAATCCAACCCAGAGCCCATCATCAAGAGTCCCCAGAAAGGTTCAAAGTGTTTCTTGACTGTCCCCATCGGGTTGCCTTCCAGTGTGTAGGGTACTCATCTCAGAGGGGCACAAGACAGTCCCCTGTGTCTCATTTCCCCTCTCTGAATACTATTCCCCTCTCTCCTCTGGTCCAAGCTCTATTCTGTCACTCTCTCTTGAGTCAGAGGCACCCATTCCTGGCTTCCTAGGAGGGTGACAGCAATCCTTATATTCCTCAGAGTAGAACACGTGTAAGACAGAGGAAATTCCCTGCTGCTACTCCCCTGGCCTTCACAGCACAGCTTTGTGCTTCATTTGCTACAAGACTCCATCACTCTGGAGGGTAGAGAAGGAGAGGAGCCGGCAAGTGAGCGGCCCTTGCCGCATATGTACACCCTTCTATTTAGAGTGACTTTAATTTCCTTCTTAAAAATCGTACCAATTAATGTAAGTAAAATCCAAAATTTAAAAAGCCTCATTAGCAAGAAAACAAATCATCGTAGCTCTTTCAAACTCCAAATTCCTCAACAGGAGTCCTGAAGTTTCGCGGTAGCCTTGACTTAGATCCATATGTCCCACTTCTGACCTTTTTTTTTCCTTTCCAGGTAATTTATTTTGAATCCAGAGAGGATGAAAATTAGTACACAATGATTTAAGCCTACCCTAGTTTTTCCAGCTCTTACGTTATTTCTGTAGGATAAATTTCAAAGAACTATCTATTTTTCCAGAATTATTTGTGACTCATTATAGGAAATGGATTTTTTTTGCATTACTTTAATTAAAAAGCTGGGATTTATCATAAATTATGTTTTACTGACAAAGGTTACCAAAAATAGTTTCAGCAAAGACAGCAATTTTATAAACTTGATGGCTGTCGTACTACTCATCAACTAGCATTAAGTACAAATCACCCGTGCAGTATAGACACTGTGAAGTGGGTTTTTTTAATGATTTATTCCACAGCTGAGTTCTGGTCCTACTTGCGTCTCAGCATCATCACTAGTCATGAAGGTAGGATGTACATGGCATCTAGGAGACCAGTGAGCAGGCTCATCTAGGTAAAGGTCAATGGCTCGTATGGGTCAAAGGTGGTGTTTGTAAAAAGGCCGGTAGGCAGTTTGGCCAAGAATGTGGTGAGCCCTGTATAGTGGATAAAGAGTCAGCAATTTATCTTGTTCTCAGCAATTCCAACCAAGACTTGTCACTCAGTGGGGTGTCAAGATCCCTTGTGAGAGGTGTCACATGATGTCACACAGTGTTCCTCACTAATAAAAAGGTACCAAAGGACTGACCTGCAAGGAATGGTCATATACAGAGACCAGAAAGAGGAAGAGCATCCCCTCAAAGGGAATAGTGAGGAAGAACCAGAGATGTAAGGATAGGGGCAATGTGAGAGAAGCCACAGGTGAAAAGGTTCAAGGTGACAAGTCCTGCAGAAAGTCAAGAACAGTTAGTGAATAGAAAGTCACTGGTGACCTGCACGAGTATTTTTTAGTTATCCGATTGCTGTGAGTTAAGAAAAGACTGGCTGCCAGAGAAATGCAAGAGCAAGCGTGGGTCACTTTTCAGAGAAGTCTGGCAGAATAGGGAAAGTGAGAAAGAAGATTGACAGAGAGGTTCCTAGTGCCAAGTGAACGTTGTCAAGATAGGAGAAAATAGCATCTGTCTTTATATGTACTGTTGGGGTCGTGAAGAAATGGAGAGCGCAAAACTCACTTTGCACTGCCTAACAATCTAAATTCTGCCATTAATTGCATCATCTCCATATCCATTTCCTTTTTTAAAGTGTTTCATCAAATAAGAGAAATCTTACATTGAGCAAAGGTGGGGTTCAGACCTTAGGACATTATTCTCTTAATAACCTACTGAAAACTTGGGTTAACAACCAGTTAATACGATATATGTTATTCTTTGTGGCTTTTCTTTGTTGATAATGGTAACATCTTAGAATTAAGAAAATCTCTCTTTCCTCCCTTTATATGTAAAAATAATGGATTTTTCATGTTTTGAGTAAACTGTAATTGGCTTATGAGTTTTTGCTAATAATTTTCCTTCAATGCGTTGGCTAATTCTCTCAAACAGTATGTTTTGCTTATGAATGTATTAGAATCTATCCATCTCACAAGGATTTTTAAAAGTAACTATAGGGGCCGGCCCCTTGGCTGAATGGTTAAGTTTGCACGCCCCACTTTGGTGGCCCAGGGTTTGCCAGTTTGGATCCTGGGTGTGGACCTACACACTGGTCATCAGGCCGTGCTGTGGCAGCATCCCACATAGAAGAACTAGAATGACTTACAATAGGATGTGCAACTATGTACTGTAGCTTTGGGGAGAAAAAAAAGAGGAAGATTTGGCACAACCAGCAGAGAAAGCATAAAATATTGGAAGCTTCTTCCTAGTAGTGATAATTTAGGAAGTGTTACTTATCTCAACTTAGATAATTGCTAGTGTGCATGGGAGGGCAAAGTCAGCTTCAATTGTGTCCAAATAGCATATAACTGAGCCTTAACATAATATTCACTAGAGAGTGAAATCTGGAATAAAGGAGGACTTGTCCAAAGAATTTATGGCCAGAAATTCTAGAATAACCTTATCACAAAACTGATTCATCCCAAACCCAGTTCAGAGGCAAGGGGAGGGAGCATTATGGAAAATTCCATTGCACATTGATTTCGGAAAATGTTTCTTTCCAACGATTTTCAGAAAATAGGCCAACAATATATACATACAGTCTTTAAATTGTTCTGAAATTTCATGGAACAATGGCCCAGTTCAGTATAGTTCAGCAAACATTTGTGTTTCTGTACCTTGTATTAGCCAGTCATGATACCACAGTTTAGACAATGAAGCCTCACATAAGCTGACACTCTTGTTTCAGCTTCTCTGCCAAGTGGTACGCTATTGAACAGTGATCCTCACAAGCAGGAGAATGAAAAGACAGCTTTCACTTCCGCTCAACAACAAAAAAGACCCAACAATATGCACTACACGACAATACGTACAACATACACATTATGGTATCCAGGACCATACCAAGCCTTGAAGCTGGGCAAAGCCAAAATCAGGACACTGGATCCTGTCCTTATTGAAAATTTTGATATTTTGTTGGTCATGGATTTTTTTGCATTAATTTAAAATATGATTTATCCTCATTACTGAGTTTTTTGGGCACCCCCTTAAATCTTGCACTTGCAGTGAATGCCTCACTCCCCTCACCTTAGCCTTGGCCCTGGTGGTATAATAGCCAATGTTTATGGTCAGGCCCTGTGCTAAATGCTTTACCTATAGTATTTCATGTCTTCCTCGAGACAAGCCATGAGTAAAACTGAGGCTTAGAGGCATTATGTGGCTTGTCCAAGGTCCCAAAGCCGTTAAATGCTAGAACTAGAATTTGAACCTGGCACCTCTGATGCCACAGCCTCTGCTTTAATCAGGTGCTAGATGGCCTCTCAATGACCCCATGAGACTAGAGAGGACAAATGCATGACGAACTTCAGTACGGAAATTGTGTGACATAATGAGACCTAAGTAAACGTTGTTTCCTTTCCCCTTTCCTTCCCTGGAGAATAGCAAAGAATATAAATAGTACCATATTAAAAAATTTTTTGAGAGAGCAAATTAATTTTAACACTCTATCTGATTTCTTACACCTTCGTCCCAGGTCTACACTAGCAAAAGACTGAAGATTTACTGTAATTTTCCAAATGAACCTGATAAAAGAATCGTTAGCTTGAAATATACAGAGCCAAAAATATTGGGATTTGAACATCTTCTTTTTTTTTTTTTTTTTGAGGAAGATTAATCCTGAGCTAACTGCTACCAATCCTTCTCTTTTTGCTGAGGAAGACTGGCCCTTAGCTAACATCTGTGCCCATCTTCCTCTATTTTATATGTGGGACGCCTGCCACAGTATGGTTTGCCAAGTGGTGCCATGTCCGCACCCGGGATCCGAACCAGCAAACCCTGGGCCACTGAAGCAGAACGTGCGCACTTAACCGCTGTGCCACCGGGCCAGCCCCAAGCATCTTTTTAAATAATGAAACTGAAGCAAGTTCTTTATGCATGCATGCTTGCCAGCAAAGGGTACATAGAGTGATATACTTTTTAAAAATCTTGATTAATAGACAATACATATCCTGCACTTAAAATAAAATTAACATTATGTAATTGCTCTTAAAAAAGAAATATCAGGGGGCTGGCCCCATGGCCAAGTGGTTAAGTTTGCGCACTCCGCTGCAGGTGGCCCAGTGTTTCGTTGGTTCGAATCCTGGGCGCGGACATGGCACTGCTCATCAAGCCACACTGAGGCAGCGTCCCACATGCCACAACTAGAAGGACCCACAACGAAGAATATACAGCTATGTACCGGGGGGCTCTGGGGAGAAAAAGGAAAAAAATAAAATCTTTAAAAAAAAAAAAAGAAAGAAATATCAAGTATAATCCTCTTTGTTTCCCCTCCAATATTTGAATACACTTTAATTGTTTTCATGCACATATAACAGATTTCCCAAGGCAATGTGAATGGGTTGTAGGATTTCCTGTCAGGAGCCGGAGGCCCACATAGTCACATAGTAGCTTATCATCACTACAGACTCAGGAAATAGCTTTCTTTTCCTTCTTAGAATCATAAATCATAGATTTGACACATTTTTTTCCTTAGGAGGATTCATGCTCTGAAGTTGCTGGAAACTATTGGCATGGGCTTAGGCAAGTTACTTTACCTCTCTTTGACACAGTTTCATCCTCTGTAAAATGGAGGTAATGTAGTGTCTACCTCATTGAGTTTTAATGGAGATCAAAAGCATCAATTCATGTTTAAAAGCTTAGAACAGCATTTTAGTTACTATTTTAATATTATTTATTATATCTAATGTCATATAAATTTTATTATTACTAGTTTCTCCCAAGACCCAATCAGAAGATAGAGGTCTAATTAATATTGGCTCAACTATTTTATCTTACATATGGAGACAGAATTTGGTAATTAATCTGGTTGACTCACTCCTCACACTCTTACTGATGTTGCTTCTCTTGGAACAATTCTAAGTATCTTTCCGTGTCAGCCACACCCCCAAACCACCTCTTTCACTTGCACGTAGTTGTCAACGTCCTAGTCAAATGTATGTAAGCTCCTAATATCCTGGATCATTTTTGGCTGCACCTAACACAAATTCCAAGGTTTCTCTTCTCCAAGAACAATGAGTGAGATTGTCACAGTGTGGCTTCTGCCTTATTTATCTGAATCCTTCCTGCCCCACTTATATGATTCAGCCAAATTAAGTACCCACACAGGCCCTCAAAGGGAAAGAGGCTCATGTATTTGGTGCCATGGGAAAGGAAATAGTATCACTAGCCCATCCTCCTTCCTCCCACCGCCAGGTGAAGTCACCCTCCTCACAATGGACATCTCTGAAGATGAACATAGGAGACAATGACCGCAGAGTTGATGAGCACTGCTGCTGCCACGATCACCAGACAATGATCTGGTCCCTATGTTCAGTAGTTTGGTGTATTCTTATGAACTATAAAGTAAGATTTCAAAGCATCACCAGAACAAGGAAGACTTTCACCTCCCTAATCTCACCACTACCTGGCCTGGGTTCCATCCTCTAAGATTCTTTCCTCCACCTGCCAACCCTGTTCTCAGCCTCAAGAGTGGATATGGCCCTGTTCCTGACTGGTATCTTCTCCCAAGTCTCTTATATAAGAAGATAAGGTTTAGCTTTTCCTGTCATAGTTTCTCCTCAATCCAGTCAGAAGAGTGAATGACTAATTAATATTGGCTCAGGTATTTTTATTTTACACATGGAGACAGAATTTGGTAATTCCAGTACTTAAAAGTCAGAATATATATTTTAGACGGGTGTCAGTGACAAATATAAAATTATTGCTAATTCATTGTAAGTTTAAAACCCAGGCATACCCAGTATCCAACCTTAACATTACTAGTTTGGCATTTCTTTTTCTAGGGCAGAATCTACTATTTTTCCAAGAGGAAAAAATAATAATGATATCCGTAAGACAATTTCCACAAGGGATATCAGCTTTTCTTTTATTAAACTTAAAGAGAAGAAAATATAAATCTTTTTTAAAACTTCAACAAATGCATTCTTTATGAACAGTATTGAAGGACTGGACAACCAATGAGATTGCCCATAGCAAGCCCCCTGAAGCTGCAGAAATTATGCAAGAAAATTTCTTGTAACTGAAGGACATGAGTATCTAGATTGAACAGATCCACTAGGTCCCTGGCACAGTGAATGAAAAAAGACCCATACCAAGGCAATTCATTTTGAAATTTCAGAACACTAAAGATAAAGAGAAGATCCTAAAATCTGTCAGACTGTAAGAATATCACATGCAAAGAACCATGAGTCAGAATGACATCAGACTTCTCAATAGTAATGCTGTATGAAAGATCAGTACCTTTAAAATTCTGAGAGAACTTATTTCCATTCTAGAATTCTTTACCCAGTTAAACTATCCACCAAGACTGAGGACAAAAATATATTTTCATATATGCTAACTCCCAAAAATGCAACCCACATGCAGACTTTCTCAGGAGTCTACTGAGAAATGTAAACCATAGGAGAAAGTAAAGATAATAGCAAAAAGAATTCTTAGGAATATGATAAAAGAAATCTCAGGGCTCATGGAGGGTCTTTTTTAAAGATTTTATTTTTTCCTTTTTCTCCCCAAAGCCTCCTGGTACATAGTTGTGTATTTTTAGTTGTGAGTCCTTCTAGTTATGGCATGTGGGATGCCACCTCAGCATGGCTTGACGAGTGGTGCCATGTCCACGCCCAGGATCCGAACCAGAGAAACCCTGGGCCGCCGAAGCAGAGCGTGCAAACTTAACCACTCAGCCACGGGGCTGGCCCCTCATGGAGGGTCTTATGAGGAGCAACTAGTGCAAACTGAAGTGAGAAGTGGAGCACCACAAGGAGGATAGTGCCAAGAAAATGAGAGAAAGAGAGAGAAACAGATGACCTAATGTGTTTGACCATAGTGAGAGGAATTATAGTTCTATCAGAAAGTTTGTAGATGAATTAGTGAGAGGTGCAGAAAGAACTAAACCAATGGCCAAAAGAGGCAATTATTAATGCCAAGAGAAAAAACAAAAAGTTATACAATCATACTTGGTTCAGCTGTAAACAATAGAAACAATGTAAACATTGATTATTAGTTTAATCATAAGTTGTTACATTACTCCATTGGGAAGGTTGGGGGAGGAGAAGTGTATGTGGCAGAAGGTAACTGAGGCATCTAAGAAAGTTAAATCCTCTAATCTAGAAGAAATGGATAAATTCTTAGAATCATACAACCTTCCCAAACTGACTCAAGTAGAAATAGAAAATTTGAATAGACCAGTCACCAGTAAGGAGATCAAAACAGTAATCAAAAACCTCCCAAAAGATAAAAGTCCAGGACCAGATGGCTTCCCTGGTGAATTCTACCAAACATTCAAAGAAGACTTAATACCTATCCTTCTCAAACTCTTCCAAAAACTGAAGAGGAGGGGAGGCTTCCTAACTCATTCTATGAAACCAACACTATCCTGATAGCAAAACCAGAGAAGGACAACACAAAAAAAGAAAATTACAGGCCAATATCACTGATGAACATTGATGCAAAAATCTTCAACAAAATACTAGCAAAGTGAATACAACAATACATTAAAAAGATCATATACCATGATCAAGTGGGATTTATTCCAGGGATGCAGGGATGGTTCAACATCTGCAAATCAAACAACGTGATACAGCACATTAACAAAACAAAGAATAAAAATCACATGATCCTCTCAATAGATGCAGAGAAAGCATTTGACAAGATACAGCATCCATTTTTGAGAAAAACTCTGGATAAAATGGGTATAGAAGGAAGGTGCCTCAACATAATAAAGCCCATGTATGACAAACCCACAGCTAACATCATTCTCAATGGAGAAAAACTGAAAGCTATCCCTCTAAGAAAGGGAACAGACAATGGTAACGACTTTCACCACTCTTATTTAACATATTACTGCAATCTTAGAGCAAGCAGGCAAGAAAAATAAAAGGGACCCAAACTGAAAGTGAGGTGGAATTGTCACTATCTGCAAATGACATGATTTTATACGTATAAAACCCTAGAGTCCATGAAAAAAACTTTTAGAAATAACAAATGAGTACAGTAAAGTTGCGGGATACAAAATAAACATAGAAAAATCGGTTACATTTCTATACATTAACAACAAAGTAGCAGAAAGAGAAATTAAGATACAATCCCGTTTACAACTGCAACAAAAAGAATAAAATACCTAGGAATAAACTTAGCCAAAGAAGTGAAAGATCTGTACACTAAAAACTATAAAACAATGTTGAAAGAAATTGAAGAAGAGACAAGAAATGGAAAGATATTCCATGCTCTTGGATTGGAAGAATTAACATCGTTAAAACGTCCATACTTCCTAAAGCAATCTACAGATTCAAAGCAATCCTTATCAAAGTTCCAGCAACATTTTTCACAGAAATAGAACAAAGAATCCTAAAATTTATATGGAACAGCAAAAGACCCAAAAGGGCCGAAGGAATCCTGAGAAAAAAGAACAAAGCTGGAGGTATCACATTCCCTGATTTCAAAATATACTACAAAGCTATAGTAACCGAAACAGCATGGTGCTCACACAAAAAAGGACACACAGAAATAAACTCACACATCTATGTCACACCTATGGAAAGCTAATTTTTGACAAGGGAGCCAAGAGCATACAATGGAGAAAGGAAAGTCTCTTCAATAAATGGTGTTGGGAAAACTGGACAGCCACATGCAAAAGAATGAAAGGTAGTAGGTCATTATCTTACACCATACACAAAAATTAACTCAAAATGGATTAAAGACTTGAATGTAAGACCAGAAATCATGAAACTTCTAGAAGAAAACATAGGCAGTATGCTCTTCAACATCAGTCTTAGTAGCATATTTTCAAGTACCGTGTCTGATTGGGCAAGGAAAACAATGGAAAAAGTAAACAAACGGGACTACATCAAACTAAAAAGCTTCTGCACAGCAAAGGAAACCACCAACAAAACAAAAAGACTAACAATTGGGAGGAGATATTTTCAAACTGTATATCCGATAAGGGGTTAATATCCAAAATATACAAAGAACTCATACATCTCAACAAAAAAGAAACTAAAAACCTAGTTAAAAAATGGGCAAAAGATCTGAACAGACATTTGTCCAAAGAAGATATACAGATGGCCAATAGGTAGATGAAAAGATGTTCGACATCTTTAACTATCAGGGAAACACAGATCAAAACTACAATGAGATATCACCTCACTCCCATCAGAATGGCTATAACTAACAAGACAGGAAACAACAAGTGTTGCAGAGGATGTGAAGAGAAGGGAACTCTCATACACTGCCAGTGGGAGTGTAAACTGGTGCAGCCACTACGGAAAACAGTATGGCGTTTCCTCAGAAAATTAGGAATAGAACTACCATATGATCCAGCTATTCCACTGCTGGGTATTTATCCAAAGAACATGAAAACATGAATGCGTAAAGGTACATGCACCCCTTTGTTCATCACAGCATTATTCACAATAGCCAAGACTTGGAAGCAACCTAGGTGCCCATCAAGGGATGAATGGTTAAAGAAGATGTGGTATACATACACAATGGAATACTACTCAGCCATAAGAAATTATGAAATCTAGCTATTTGTGACAACACGGATGGACCTTGAGGGTATCAGGCTAAGTGAAATTAGTCAGAGGGAGAAAGTCAAATACTGTATGATCTCACTCATAAGTAGAAGATAAAAACAATGACAAACAAACACAGAAACAGAAATTGGATTGGTGGTTACCAGAGGGGAAGGCGTGAGGGAGGAGGGCAAAAGGGTGTGTGGCACTACACTACACATGTGTGTAGTGATGGATTGTGATTAGTCTTTGGGTGATGAACATGATGTAATCTACACAGAAATCAAAATATAATGATGTACATCTGAAATTTATGTAATGTTATAAACCAATGTTACTGCAATAAAAAATAAATAAATAAAAAAGAAAGTTAAATCCTCACGTTCCATAGTAGGAAGTCAATAAAACGTCTAACAGTGAAAGATCTAAAAGCATCAGTATAAGCATATTTGACTTCATATAAACTAAGTACATGTATTTCTTTGATACAAAAAAATAAAAGAAAAATCCAGACTTATAGGGAAAAAAATCATAGAGTGTTTTTAAAATGCATGTACTTATTATTTTGAAAATCCTTAAGTTATTTATTTGAGTCTTTTTGTTGCCTTTCTTCCTAGGACATAATTTTTGTATTTCTATTTCGAGCACATTTAAAATATATGGCTAGCAAACCACAATTCTTCCATTTGAGAATGGCATTATGAAACCTTTCTTAGAGGACTTAAGACACTAATTTAAAAACTAATTTTGCTCAAAAGAACATAAACCCATTGACTGCATAGTAAATTGTTCCAAATATATTTTAATAACATTCTGACAAAAAAATCAGTATATGGCTTTTTCTGTCAGCTTTAGCCCATTAAAAATAGAATAGTCAAGGTAAAGTCTATTTTATTAAAATAAAAACATTTTCCAGCTACATAGAGTATTCATTTATGGTATGATGTGAGTGTATGTAATTATAATAATGTTTTAGAGCAAGGAAAAACAAAAAAGGCTCATTTTGGTTAGCTTTTTATAAGCGTTACAAATAACAAAAAGCCAGGAGACCATTTTCCATAACTTAGATAATGAAAATAATTGCCTGCTGAGCATACATTACATGAATTATCATGTCATAGAAGGACTTCAGAATTTAGAGTCAAAAAACTTGGGTTCAAATTTTGGCTTCATCTCCTACTAACTGGGTGATTTTCGGCAAGCTCTTTAATTTTTTGAGCCTCAGTTTCCTCATCTGTTGAGCACCCAGACTGTGTTAGGCACTATTTTAGGCATGGGGCATACAGTAGTCACTGTGTAGTCCATGCTGTCATGAAGCTTATACTTTAAGTGGAAAAGATAATAAACAAGCAAGGAAAGCAATTTTAGATAGTGATGAGGATCATGGAGGAAATAAAAAGAGTCATAGGATAGTGACTGATGTGGAGCATGGTGGCTGGTTTAGAAAGGATGGCTAGCATGGACTTCTCTAAGAAGGTGGTATTTGACTGACACCTGGATGATCTAAGATCAGCTATGTGCAGATCTAGGAGAAGAGAATTTCAGGCAGAAAAAGCGGTCAGTAAGGAAGGGGCTTGGCATATTTGGGGACTAGCAAGAAGGCTGGTGTGGCCAGGTCCTAAAAAGAGAGGGAGAGAGAGGGGTACCACGTGGACGCAGAGGACAGTATCTGCAGGAGCTTGAAAGCCACAGTAAAGTCTTTGGTTTTATCTGAGGTGAGAACCATAAGACAGTTTGAAGCAGGGGAGTGAGCTGATCTGATTTGCTCTGGTGGCTGTTTTGAGAATGAATCACAGGAGGGCATAAGAGACAGTAGAGAAACTGGTTTCCAGGCTATTACAGTAGTGAGGTAGGATGATGGCTTGGCATACAGTGGCTGCAGGGGAGACGGAGGTAGACAGAAGTGGACTGATTTCGGATATACTAATGTAAAGGTGGAGTTAAGCAAGCTTGTCATGAATTTGTTCGGGATGGAGGAAAGAAAAATCAAGGTGGTTGTTTTTTTAATCTGAGCAACTGGGTAAATTATGATACCATTTGTGAGATGGAGAACACTGTGGAAGGAACAAATTTAGGGGGAGAAATCAAGAGCTCAGTTTTAGACATGTTAAATATGAGGTGCCTATTAAACCTCAAAGAAGGAATATCTGGGTGGTAGCTAGAACTATGAGTCTGAAGTTTGGGGGAGAGCTTGAGCAGAAGATACCTTATGATTAGCATGTAAGAGGTACTTAAAGCCATGGGAATGGATGAGACCATCTAAGGAAGACGTGTAGATAGAGAATCTTGTGGGTCAAGCCCTGGGAAGAACCAGATGCCCAGAAACTAGAAGCAAGAACCAGAGAAGGAGATTGAGGCAGAGGAGACTGCGGAGTTGAAAGAGAACCAGGAGAGTTTGGTGACACAGAAAGAAAAAGAGTTTCAAGGAGGGTGTTGACCCAGTGGTGAGCTGGGTCAGAAGCTGCTGAAAAGTTTCAGAAGTTAAGATTCAAAAAGTGAGGGATGGACTTGGCAACACGGAGGTCATCGGTGACCCTCAGGAGGGCTGTTTCAGTGGAGTGGTGGGGACAGAATCTCTATTGGAGAAGGTTGAGGAAAAGCTGGGAGATGAATGAAACAGTAGTGACCGTAGACAATGCTTTCAAGAAGTTCTGCAATGAAGCAGAGTAGAAAAGTTGGAAGGTGAGCAGAAAGGCATGATGTGGGGTCAAGAGAGGCTGTTTTGTTTTGTTTTTTAAAATAGGAGACATTAGAGCAGGTTTCCTTTCTGAAAGTAGTGATCCAGTAAAGGGAGAGAAATCAGTGATGCAAGAGAAAGGGGGTAACAGGTACAAATCATGATTTAATTTTTTTAACTTTTATTTTTTTCATTCTGAGGGCAGTTTTTTAAATCATGATTTTAAAATCCTGACAGGTGAATAATTAAATACAAGTCCCTTGAATTATATGAAAAACCTCCAGAGAAAACTCCTTAATTTTGAACAGTTCTGCGAAGATTTCTGGTGTTTTGTTAGCTTCTTGTCATTCCTTATTTCCAAGTATTTAATTTTAGCTTACGTGTATCCAATTTTTTGCTTGCTGAGAGTTTAACGTTCTCCGTAACTCACACTTATGACAGATAATAAGTCTGTGCCCTCATGAGGTATTATTTGGTTGTGATTAAGATATCAAGTTCTGGAATCAGATTGGCATGAATTAAGCCTCTGCTCTGCCACTTGGTAGCTGGGTGGCGTTAGGCAAGTTAATTAAAATCTCTGAGCTTGGGCCGTGGTGGAGTGGTTGAGTTCACGTGCTCCACTTCAGCGGTCTAGGGTTTCGCCCATACGGATCCTGGGCACAGACATGGCACCACTCATCAGGCCATGCTGAGGTGGCATCCCACATGCCACAACTAAAAGGACCCACAACTAAAAATACACAACTATGTACCGCGGGGCTTTGGAGAGAAAAAGGAAAAATTAAAAAAAAAAATCTCTGAGCTTTAATGTTCTTTTCTATCAAAAGTTAATAATAATAATTTTATTAGTTTTTCTGAAGATTAAATAAGAAAATTTATGTAAAGTGTCTACCATATAGTAGGCATTCCATAAATGAAAGCTGATATTATCATTACCACGTGTGAAAATAAAAAAGTAAAAAATATTCATATAGGTAAGAAATTTACAATTGTGATTCAATAAATTGCCTAGTGAATTCAATAAATGACAGAAATTTCTTCTGAATTATCCATGTAATCTTTGCTTTCATACAGCTTTCAAAAAGTATGCATTAAATGTTTTTTGGAACTAGATAGAGGTGAGGGTTATACAATAGTGTGAATGTACTAAAGGCCACTGAATTGTACGCTTTATTTATTTTTTAACATTTAAAAAAAGTTTTCCTTATTCTCCCCAAGGCCGCCTAGTACATAGTGGTGTATTTTAGCTGTTGGACCTTCTAGTTGTGGCATGTGGGACACCGCCTCAGCATGGCTTAATGAGCAGTGCCCTGTCCACGCCCAGGATCCGAACCAGTGAAACCCTCGGCTGCCTAAGCAGAGCGTGCAAACTTAACCACTCAGCCACAGGGCCAGCCCCTGAATTTTACACTTTAAATGGTTCATTTTATTGTATTTGAATTTTAGCTCAATACAAAAATTATCCGTTGAACACATGCTACATGCAAGGCACATACTATGTGACTCTACCTTATTTTGTTATGAAGATATAGCCACAGTGAAATTTCTTTTCATTTCCTGGTCAAGAACATCAAATTAAAGCAGAGATAGATAATAGATAGATTGGCTGATAGAGAGATAGACAAGGTTTGATGGTTTAAAAAAATCTGTCCTGAAGGAAAGAGCTAAAGACCTCAATACTTTGTCCCAGGCAAGACCAAAGGATCCAGGTATTGGCCGGCAATAAATATGAGGTATAGTCAGGCAGCAAAGTCCAAGTAGGGTATATTTACAAGCAAGGATTTAGATCGATATTTTAGACAAAAGAGCCGAAATTCGGGAGAGGATCTTTGAGAAAGCAGCCTTGGGAGAAGTCTTAAGCAGCACCAGGGAGAGCTCCCAGCCAGTAGACGTTTTCTAGTATACCCTAAGAAGCAGCTACTCATTTTCCTCTAGAAACTTACGTCTTCCCCAGCTTGTCCTGCCTGTAAAGCAGGGCCATCTAGGACTAAAGGACCTTTCTGACCACCAGTAATGGGGACCACATCTGCTTCCACGCAAGAATCTTTGGCCAAGCTCTCAAGGATCTGCCTTTCCACAGCCCCAATTCTACCTGGGCTGTTACCCAAATTGTTACCCAAAGTGTGGTCTGTGGACAAGGAGCACCAGCACCACTTCTGTGTTAGAATGCAGATTCATGGGTCCCACACCAGGTTTATGAAACAGAACCTGCATTTTACAAGATCCAAGTTAATTCAGATGCATGTTAAAGACTGAGAAGCATCCACCTGGGGAATGACTGCACCAGAACTTGGCTGCACCACCCTTGTCTTATTTACTGGATGAGAAGCAGTGGTCCAGGAGACAGAAACCCTGGGCACTGGAATTATTGGAAAAAATCTGGAATTTTGTGTTATAAAAGAGCCGCCAGTGATGTCTTGCCATTTGGAATTTGTAAGGAATATTAATTTGATGATACAATAAGTCATATAAACGACCAGGAAGAAATGTGATTATAAAGTACAAACATAATGGAAAATTTTCTTTAGGCTGATATTCAGTATGCCACAACATGCAACTGATATTCAGTATGAAACATATTTATTTCTCCATTAAACTTAGCTAATTTAAGAGAGCCTCCAAAAATATCAGTTGCTATTTATCTTCCCTCAGTTAAGAGTTGTTTAGTTTTTTAAGATAATGAAGTTAATTCTCATCACTGCAGGAGGGAGAACAAAGTGTCATAAAGCCATAGAAGATTGTCCCCACCTACACATGGTCACAGCAGCCCGACTGGGGGGCACTGTGACTAAAAGCGTGTCCTGGTCGTGTAAACTTACAGGAATATGATGGGGACTGTCAGAATCAGCACTAGAAGCTACATATAAGTGATGTTTCCTCTCAGGTTTGATTTTTGCATTTCAATTTCCCAGCAGAAGCATTTTTGTCCTGCTTCTTAGATAGCAACCCCTAAGGAGCGATTCTCCATTTTTATCCCGCAATGGATTTTCTAGGCCATCACTGCGGGTAAACTCTCTGTGAATCAATCAAGTCTACACCAGGCACTTGTTCTGAGTCCGGCTCTGGGCTGGGGACTGTGAAGAGGAAAGGGTGCTGGGTAAGGGAGACCCAAAGCATCTTGAAGTTGCATGAGCCCTGGCCTTGAGGGGTTTCTTATCTTGCTGAGCAGTTTTAAAACAAAAAAGATATACAAGAACCCATTGGGAAGAAATGAAAGACGGAGTAATAAAATGCTAAATTATATGGTTCACACTTTGAGTGCTATAGAAGATCAGAAAAGAATGAGTTCTTTTCCTCTGAAAAGAGGAGAGGAAAGCTTAAAATGGGCCCTGATGAATATGTGGCATTTAATACATAGAAGAGGAATTAAGGCCCATTCCTAGATAAGAAACGGAGAGCAACGGCACAAAGGAGAGAGTTATTTCATATCTCTTAATCTTACTTTCCACCTCCCTGGATGGAAAGAATAGTAGAATTTGTCTTCATTGACTCATAGGTCTTTATGAGAGTTAAATGAGATGGTGTTTCTAAATTTTGATGCTCTAAAGAGTTCATCAAACAGATGAAATGATTTGAGTAACCAAACCTACCAGGAGTGATTTAAAACCACAATATCAAGGTCTGATTTTACAACTGAAGATGAAAGTGGCCAAAAGATTTGTATCAGTCTTCTGCGTAAGATTTTTCCTGCAGACAGTCTGTTAAGAAACCAAATTACAGATCAAAAGGATAATGATGAGAGTGATAATACTGGCCAGCATTTGTTGTAGACCTGAGTGTGGGCTCTTTGCACACGTGGCCTCCTTGATTCCTCACAGCAGTCCTGTGAGCGGAAACATCGCTCCGCTCTGCACCAGGGAAGTTTCACAACTAGTAAGTGATGGAGCCCGGATTTAAATTCAGGCCCCCCTGGCTTCAAAGCCCAAGCTCTTACCCCTATGTTACCAGGTTTGAAAAAGGAATCAGAGCAAGAAAAGTTATTCACTAAGGTCTCCCTACCATGCCTATTGTTAGCATGAACAACATTTGGAGGAAAAAATGGCTGAGTAAGTGAACTGAGTTGAACCTTGTACCAAACTTGAGAAGCACTTTTGCAACTGAGGTTGGGCCATTGATCAGACCAAATTCTAACAACCTGTCTAAGTTTTCTTAGCTCGCTCTTGGAGAGAACAGATTTAAGACAGGCCATAGCACCAACCTGCTTATCCCTGTCAGTTAGAGAATGCTGTTCTCTGAAAAAGGAAAGGTTGGGTTATAGCTAATGAAGTTGATTGGTTGTGAAAATCAGTTTGGATCAGTTACAAGGCATCTCTTTTCTACGAAAGGTAGGTTTTCTGTTGCCTCGGCTTGTTGGCTCCCCTCTGCAGCTAGTCTATCGGCACAGTTGTAGAACCACTTTACAGCTCATGTTGTATCCTCAGTGCTCCATGAAGCTTAAGCTAGGATGTTCACTTGGTTCCCTAGAAGAGAAAACAGTGTCTGCTTGCTTAATGCCTTCCTGGTAAAGTAGAATGAGTCCTATTTTTTTTTTACATCCCTATATTGATAATAGAGTAAGTTTATCACTTAGAGTTTGAGCTGGAGGAGACAACGTTAAGAAAATTAAGTAAATACGAAAGGGGAGATGACAGTTTGGAATGGCATTCAAGCCACTGACTCAGCATCCACAGACTCTGGGAGGGACCGAATCAGGATGCTGGAGAGCACAGTCTGGTTATTCAGCGCTCATCCATCTGGACCTTCAGCGAGCTGAACTCATTTTCTATCTATAGAGTCTCTCGTTTGGATTTTCCTTTAAAAGTTATTTCCCAGGATTCTTTCAGGGTAAGGACAGAAGCTCCTCTAACTGCTTCACCCCACAGTCCCCCACCCCCACCAACCTCTTTAATGATTCTGGGCACATCACCTGGGCAAGACACACGTGCAGAAGTCTGGGATGGTTGTTTACAAACTCTAGCTGCTTACCTGGGGAAAGAATTCTGAAAAACTATGCAGCCCCATGTACATTTTCAAGTTGGCATCTATAATGTCTCACCATAAGTTCAAATAATTGCAAAAGATGTAATTGCTGGCATAATGATATTTTTAAATTGAACTCTTCCAATACACTTTGGAATGATTCCAGTATCCTCTAAGCATCATAGCTGTCTGAAACTTACCGAATGCAGTCATCATGAAGGCTTGAGGAGTCAATAGATGTACAGTGCCCTGCACATGACAAATATTATGTATTTGCTGTGGATGTGGGTAAATCTTAGGGGGGGGTTGCAGCAGATCATGCTGGTGCCCCACGCCACATCCTCTTAGCCCATGACTGAGTTTGCTCAAGTTGTAGGTCACAATTACTGCCGTGCTCAAGTCTCTTCACCTCACATGATACATCTCTCTGCTTCTCTGCCGGAGGGCTTTCTCTGGCATAAAGGAGTTTGCTAACACTGTCACTAGGCACAACCTGGAAACTGAGGCAGTTGACTCCCTCAGGGTCAACCCTCAACCAGTGGGAGACAGGAGGCAGTAGAAAAAAGCCCCAAACTCCCCAGACTCTGGTGAGACAACTGGGAAGCTTGTCATGCAGTTTCCCAGATGGTCCCCAGCAGGACTGAGCCCTGCAGTGGTGACTATCTTAAGAAGAACACATTATTGCTGTTTTTCCTTTTCCTGCCTTTTTCAAAGTAAGTAAATAGATTTTTTTTTTTTTAATGTTTTAGAAAAGCAGCTCCATGGTATTGTTAGGCATTGTTCCTGGCTGTTCTCCAGAGCCTGGTCTATGGCCCTTCCAGAGATTCTGTAAGCTACTGAATGTCCCTTAGTAAATCAATTTCTGCTTAAAAACAAGTCTTTAGTACTGAATGTGTTTCGTAGCAAGAGGTACAGGAGAGAGGTTCTGAACGGAGGAATCCCTCTGTAACTCAAGGATAGCTAAGCCTCTCTCAGCCTCTATTATTCCTGTTGCTGCCAGAGAAAAATATGACCAATAATCTGATGGCTTGTAACAGCGCAAATTTATTGTCTTATAGTTCTTTACTTCAGAGGTTCAATGTACGTCTCATTGGGCTAAAATCAAGCCCTCTACATTCTTTTTGGAGGCTCCAGAAAAGGCTCTGTTTCGTTGTCTTTTTCAGCTTCTAGAGGCTGCCCTATTTCTTTGTCACCTGGCCCCTTCCTCCATCTTCAAAGCCAACAACAGCGGGTCAAGTCCTTTTCACAGGGCATCTCTCTGATCCTTTCTCTGCCTCCCTCTTCCACTTTTAAGACTCCCATGATTCGATGGGCCCCATCTCAAGATCACCCGATTAGCAACCCTAATTGCATCTGCAACCTTAATTCCCTTTTGCCATGTGAGGTAACATATTCACAAATTCCAGGGTCAGGATGTGGCCATCTTTGGCAGAGCCATTGGATCGCAGAGCCTCACAACAGCTTGACCTCCATCTCTCCCTTCTCTAAGGCTGATAGGAACACCTAGCAGAAAGCTGTGGTTTCCCAAGCAAACAGGTTTCCAGGCCCTCTCCTGGGGGAAATGAAGACGGCCATCTACCAGTGGCTCAGACAGGAATTCTTGCATGTGAATAACAGACAGCAGTAATCGCTTAGACCTCTGCAAATTTAGGCTTAAGTGGAGAGACTTTTATATGTTCCAGGTTTATGTCCCCTAAAATGAGGAAATGAGGTCTTCATTCCTACATTCACAAGGTATAATATGGTTTTTACAAATACTGTCTTGACTCAGTTTTGAGGGCCTGGCTAAAGGCCAGTTGGTTCCCCTTCTTGAGTAGCCAATTAAGGCCACATCTCAACCACCTCCCTTAGCAGGCGCTCACACTCCAGCTGCTGTATGCTCACCTAATTGCCCCAGGGCCAGGTGTCAGCCAGCCAGGGACAGCCCCTATGCCCCAGAGTCCCCTGAAATTATTCAAATCAGGCAATCCTAGCCCTTTATACCCTGCCTCACCTGTTCCTTCCCACGGAAACCACAATAAGGTGCTTTCCCATGGTTCCCCTTTCTCCTCTGCCTCATGACTGACCCCAATGCTCCCCCTGAGCAGCCCCCCAGTGGCTGCTGTTTCTCCCCAAGGAGGCATGAGCATAATGAAACAGTGACACTCTTTCCGGTTGTTCTCGATCTGTGTCTGACCTCACCTAAGGTAATATGGTTAAAACACAGGGTAAGTGTGTTTAATTGATTTTTCTCACTTTTTAAGTTTGATTGATTTTCTCTCTGCAGAGGATTCAGGGAAGACCTTTCTCAACAGGTTCAAGGCTAATTTTAACGCCAACACAGGATAGTCCAGAAAGGCCTGCGGCAACTCCGCTGAAGGCGCCCCTCTGCCCTCTCGCCCCTGAGGCCCAGAGACCCCACTGGGCCAAGCGCAGGGTAGGGGACCAAGCGTAACACTGTTTCTTTGGAACTGTCTTTTGATTGGTCGGGAAACCGGCCTCCAGAGATTCTGACTGGAAGAAACAGCTTCCTCTTCACAAATACCGTGAAACTGCTTCTCAGACCCATGAGGCCCCAGCGAGTCTTTTCTGTTTTCAACAAAACTTCTGAATCTCCTTCGCCGTTATAAACAGTGCACCCTCTGCCCAAACTTCCAACCTTACTTCTCGCCTTCCGAAGCCCAGTCCCCTTTCCAGTCATGAGCCCTGTCTCGCTGCGGCATAATCTCCCCACTCAGGGGGAAGCAGAGAAGCTGGGTCCAAGTACCTATCTGGGCAACCAGCCCATGAATTGGAAGCTCTCCCTCTGGCCATTCCCTTCTGCCCTTCCTGTCTCACTCTGTCCCATCCCCACCTTTCTCTCTTCCCCCCATTTTTCTCCTACCCACTCAAGCAAGGGCTGCAGTGGATTCCACCCAGAGGCAAGAACCTGGGAGAGACACAGACAAAGCATTTATTCCTCTGGCGGAGGGAGTTCATTTCACTCCTCCGAGGGTGGCAGGATGGAAACTTCCTACACTTTTGTCTCTGCCCTGCTCTGAAGGAGGAGTGGTGCAGTTGTGTGGAATTTGCTGGGTTTGAGGACTGCTGTAGAAATTCCCCCTTAGTACTCTGAGTAACGTCCTTCCCCTAGTCATGCTTCCAGCTGAATTGTTTGTAAACTTTTCTTAGTGGGAGCTCCAGTGGTCTCTTACTGGAAGGTGCATCCATACCACTAGGTTTCTGCTACGGATCAAAGTTCCTTCTGCTTCTCCTTCCAGTTCTTCCCGTTCAGCTCCAGGCTCCCCTCAACCTCACACAGAAAGAACCCCTCTCTCCAGTGTGTCCACTGCCCCAGTGACTCTTCCCAAAGCCAGTCCCAGCCTGTGCTCTGTGCTCTGTCCACGCTCCTCCCTGACCTGTGGGACTGAGATTTGGGCTCATTCATCAAGCAAAACCCTTTATTCTCAAAATTACCATAAAGCTAATATAATTCAACATAACTGTCAAAAGCAAAATGAATAACCTAGTGTGAAATCTACACTCAAGAAATATCTCTTGCTTGAGTTTAGCTTAAATGCAACATTGTTCCAACTCGTTTCTAACTTTTAAAATAGTTTCTTTCTTCCAAACACAGGACGTGGGAACAGCTCCCCAGGTTAATCAGTTACCTATTTCCCTGTTGGTTCTGTGTCACCAGAAAGTACGCCAAGTTCTTTCTCCTTCCATCACTCTGATTATTTGTTATAGTCCCAATTTAGATCCTCCTGCCCCCTCCCCACACTCATCTCCTGCCCTGGGTGCGGGGGCGGGGGGGGGGGGGGGGGGGGGGGGGGCGTGCAGCTGGAGGCGCAGGAGAGTGAGTCTTGCTTAACGGCTGCGAGCTGAGTGTATTCAGCTGGCTCCGCTGCTAACTCTGGAACCTTAGGTAAGTGTATTCAGCTGGCTCCGCTGCTAACTCTGGAACCTTAGGTAAGTTTGCTTAACCTCTCTGAGCCTCTCTGAAAAATGGGGTCAATAATGATGATACTGATACTATTTTATGTACTAGTACTAGTATGATACTATTATGTACTAATAATAGTATGATACTATAGTATGATACTGCTTCTGTACTGATTTCTGTGATACAGTAATAATAATTTCTGCACTATAATAAAAGTACCGATACTATTTTCTTTACCAATAATTTCTACACTTTGGCAATTTCTGTACTAATAATACAGACATAATAGAAAGTCTGTGCTACTCATAACATAATCATGATAATAATTCTATAATTTCTATGCTCATAATATCTGTACTAATAATACTAATAGTTTTCTGTAAAATGAGGCTATAATAGTACTGATCTTACAGAGTTATTCTGAGTATTATATGAGAAAAAACAGGCAAACCATACAGAACACAGCACGTGGTACTTGCTTAATAAATATTAGCTGTTATTGTTGCTGTTGTTGATGTTGGTAGGCTTCTAGTCAGTCTCCCCTGGCCTTGACCAGAGAAACTTGTGAATAAAACTTAGAATGGGCTTGTTTTCAAGTCTGTCTTGGTAAAGGAAAGACCAGCCCTGAGCGGGATCTTCAGGGAAGGGAGAGGGTTGTGGCCCCCTGGGGCCTCTTCGTGAACCTCCGGGCTGCCTTCCTGTCTGTGGAGGTCATTTGTTCCTGGAAAGAAGAGAAATGGGTATTCGAGGGGTTGGAATGGACCACGTGGTCAAGAAGGAAGGGTTTCTGCTCTCTCTCGGGTGGAATGGGAATCTCATTCAGAGGAACAGGGATGGTGCTCCGGAGGAAGGTAGCTCAGCGGCCTCCTTTGTCTCTCCATCACGAGGAGGTAACCTGGGGCTTTTGTCCCAGAGAAAGATGTCTCAGGAGTAACGGAGGGTCCAGAGGCAGGAGAGCAAGATCCCTAGAGAGAGCCGGGTCTGGAACAGAAACGAATATTGCAAATTTTCATCATCCTAATGGGTGGCTTGCGGGGGAGGGAAAGAAGGGGAGTGGACCTGTTTGCTGTGGTCCTCCGTTCGCCTTCCAGAGGGAGCTTCCTTACCGGGTAGGAGCAGGCAGACGCGGCTTCAGACTGGGCCTTTGGATCACATTTTTCCAATGAGATTTGTAGGGCTTCCTTTCGGCCTCCCTATTTTATTGTAAGTGGAACCAGTCCTGAAACTACTTGGAGCAAAAGTCCATGAATGAAGATCAACTATTTCACATGTTGTAAAAAGTAAAAAAACCAGAAAAATCGACATCTGTAATTCCCCCACCTTGATTCTCCACTTGCAGCCTATCAGTACCCAGGTCGGTGTCCTCAGAAGCCTGAATAGTTAAGAAACAAAGAAATAAACACTTTCCCCCCAGGCCTCCTGCAGAAGTGGGGGTCCAATACCTTCTTTCTTGTGTTCATTCAAAGCACAGCTCTGAACCGAACATTCGTAATTGACTAAACAGTCTTCACAAAGTAAATGCAATTTTTCATTGAATAAAGATAATGCAGGATGCTTTCATTTATATGAAGTATCTAGAAAAGCAAATTTATAGAGACAGAAAATAGATCGGTGGTTGCCTAGAACTGAGGGTAGGAGTGGGGATTGACTTCAAGTGGCATGAAGAAACATTTTGGGTAGTGGAAATGTTCTAAAACTAGGTTGTGGTGATGGTTTTACAACTCTATCAGTTTACTAAAATCATTGAGTTTCACACTTGCAGTGGGAGAATTTCATGATATGTAAATTATGCCTCCACAAAGCTGTTTTTTAAATAAAGTCGTGTAGGTAACTGGTTTAAATTGGTGTGCCAAGTAACACAGAGATTAGTATCTACAGTATAGTCCTGACCACTTGCAAACCATGTGAGCTGGAGAAAATTGCTTCACCTCCCTCAGTGTGCAGCGGGAGATCTCCCAGTGTGTAAAGCAGGAGACGATAATGCATGTCTCTGAAGCAGAATGCCAATTAAATGAGATAACGTGCAGACAGCACTTAGCTTAGCAGCTGGCGTGAGGCCACTGCTTCTGAAAGTATTATACCTTGTCCTAGAACCGGGAATGTAGGGTGCCCTGCAGAGAGGTGCGAGTGCTGATCATTTCTTGACTTGGGGAGGGAAGTTGATTCTGGGTTTTTCAATGAGAATGATCTGCAAAGAACAGGTTGTAGCATTGTTTCCAGCATCTCTGGCCCACCAATGCCCCTGTGTTCCCTTTCCAGGCGTCCCTGGACATTGACTTTCACCTCCTCCTGGATCAAGTTGTGAGGATAAAAGGACTGAGATTTGTTACCAGGGACATGGAGAGAACAGAGGCTGCAGGTGCTCCAGGCCCCTTGGTGACTGTCCCAGGCTGGCTGCCCTAGGAGATGCTCTAAGGTAGATATGATCTGCGCAACTAGATATGCACATGGGTCCCTGTCTCCTGAGAGATGCCCAGATGAGCCCAGAAAAGTCAAGTCTGACTGTTGGGAGCAAAATGGGATAACTGGAGTTTGTCTCCAAGAAGAGGCAGTGTTGGGGGAAGCGGGGCTGGTCCCAAGACCAGTGGGAGGGCTTGTTTTCTCCTTGGGTGTGGAGGACACTTTCTTCTGAAGTTTTTAGGGACCAGGATGGATAGAATGAAGCAGCGGTCATTCTTGAAGGAAAGATGCACACGGATGCATCATTCACACCCTCGCATACACCATTCCCACTCTGTCCTTGCAGGCTGACCTGCTCATTCATTCAACATGTATCTACCAAACTCCTACTATAGTCCCAGGGCTGTTCTAGACAAGGTCCTTGTCCTCATGGACTTTATATTCTTGTGGGAGACACAGACAATGAACAAAGGATTAAATGATTCTATACATAAATGCTAACGAGGTTGGGTATGCAGGGGGAGGGAGGGGCTCATTTAGATTGGATGTTTGGGGAAGACCACTCTGAGGAAGCGACAATTAGCAGAGCCTTGAGGGATCAAAAGAAGCAAATATCTTGAAAAAGGGCATTCCTGGTAGAGGGAAGAGAATTTGCAAAGGCCCTGGGCCAGGTGTGGGTTCTGTGTGTTCAAGGTGCAGAAAGAAACCAGTGTGGCTGGAGCAGAGTGAGAGGAAGGCACGGTGCTAGGAGATGAGCTCAGGGTGCTGGTCAGGGCCCAGACCTTTTGGCCTTCCCAGCCACAGCAAACATGGATTTCATCCTAGGTTTGATGGGAAGTCGTTTGGAGGGTTTTGAGCAAGGAAGACAGGTGATCTGATTTAGAGAGGATTATTGTGTCTGTGCGGAGAACAGACTTTCAGGTGCGGGAACTTTCTCATCAAACTACCAGTATAAAATTTCACACCAGAGTGAACAGCCCCTTCTGAGAAACTTTGTCCTCTCTCAGATAGCAAGAAATAAGGACAGTGGACCTCCCATTGCTGGAATGAGGAGACGAGTCTCTCTTCCTGCTGGGTCTTCTCTTTCCCGTTTAGGGCCTGCATAGTGATGTGTCCCCCACTTTTCCCCAGCCCCGAGAATGAATGGGTTTTCTTGTTTGTTTGTTTGTGGAAGTTTACCTTTAAAAACAATTCAATCCTCATTAAAAACAATTCAATCCTCATTAATTCTCTGATACTGAGTCTTGAAGACATTGAAGAGAACATTTACGAAGATCTGGAGGAAATTTACTATATAAAATGTTTTAACATGAAAAGAATCAATTACCTCCCTGTGTGCCACTCAGTCTAATTCTTTCTTTCTTTTTTTTAAACATCTCTACAACTCTACCCGGATCTCCATTGCCTGGACTGAAAGAAGACCATAGGTGAGGCTCTCTAGCCAGAGACACCTTTCCATAAAATAACCCAGAGGAGCCAGAGCAGAGGAAGGTAGCGTTAGTTTGCTGAGGCTGCCATAACGAAAAGCACAGACTGGATGGCTTACACAGCAGAAATTTATTTTCTCGCAGTTCTGGAGGCTGGAAGTCCAAGATCAAGGTGCCAACATGGTTGGGTTCTGGTGAGACCTCTCTCCTCCGCTTACACATCTGCAGTCCTCTGGCTGTGTCCTCATGTGGCCTTTCCTCTTTCCTCCATGGAGAGAGAGCTCTGGTGTCTCACCTGGGGACCTACGTCTGTGACCTCTAATTTTCATCCATACATTCATTTAATCCAAGGTCACATGTGTACACTCAAGAAGTCCCCATGTAATCAATGTTGTTCCATAAGTGATAGCCATAGCCATGTGGGGGAGGGGGGGGTCTCAAATTCAGTGTTCCCAGGGGCCAGGCAGATGACATACATTTTAACAGAAGCAGACGTTATCTGCCAAAAAGCATTCAAATACCTTTAGTGTTTTCAAATGGTAAAAAAAATTTAAACAACTTCCTAGCCAAACAAAACACATCTAAAGGACTAATTTGGCCTATAGGCCACCACCTTATAGCCCCTGATGAGTATAATGGTGTGACCTTTGTTCCCAAGAGTAGGAATGTGGGAGACAGAAGCGTGTAAGCAGACTCTTCTCCCCACAGGTGCGTCTCCACGGGCAGCTCTCCTAAGACACTCGACCCTCCTAAGACCCTCAACCCTCAAGTCCCTGGAGGCAGAAATGTTCTGGGCCTGCAAAACAGTTAAGGGACATTAAGATAACACTACTTTATGGATATGAACAGACATTTTTCCAAAGAAGATATACAGATGGCCAATAAACACACGAAAAGCTGTTCAACATCAATAATCATCAGGGAAATGCAAATCAAAACTACACTAAGATAACACCTTAAGCCTGTTAAAATGGCTATAATCACTAAGACTAAAAATAACAAATGTTGGAGTGGGTGTGGAGAAAAAGGAACCCTCATATATTGCTGGTGGGAATGCAAACTGGTGTAGCCACTGTGGAAAACGGTATGGAGATTCCTCAAAAAACTAAAAATAGAAATACCATACAACCCAGCTATCCCACTACTGGGTATCTATCCAAACAACTTGAAATCAACAATCCAAAGTAACATATGCACCCTTATGTTCATTGCAGTGCTATTCACAATAGCCAAGACATGGAAACAACCCAAGTGCCCAACAACTGATGGTTGGATAAAGAAGATGTGGTGTATATATATATATATATATATACACAATGGAATACCACTCAGCCATAAAAAATGACAAACTCATCCCATTTGCAATAACATGGAAGGACCTGGAGGGAATTATGCTAAGTGAAATAAGCCAGTCTGAGAAAGACAAACACTAGATTATTTCACTCATATGTGGAATATAAACAAGTACTGGGACAAAGAAAACAGTTCAGTAGTTACCAGGGGAAGGGGGGGGGAGTGGGCACAGGGGGTGAAGGGAGCACTTATGTGGTGATAGTCAAGAAATAATGTACAACTGAAATCTCACATTGATGTAAACTATTATGAATTCAATAATAATAATAAAGATGACACCACTCTACCCCCACCCCCACCCCCAAACAGGGCATCTTTCTAACGTCCACAGCTGGCCAATTTATCTCCCATTCATGGAAGAGAAATTTGGGTTCATTACTTTATATCAGTATAAAGCAATAGCAAAGTTAATATAAAATCAAAGTTATCATAAAATAATAGTGCTTTAGGATCCCAATTTAAAATACTTCTCTTCTCTCAAAATACTTAAAAAGATCATTTTCCCTCTAAAAACGCAAAGAGGGAATGTTTCCAGAAGTAATCTGAAATCTTTGTAGCCCTTTGGCTGGAAGGTTCACCAACCAAAAATGCCTGTTATATTTTGACTTTGTGGACCTTAAAGACAAAACTGAGCTCAGAGACCTGCCGGAGGAACAAGGAGCCCTGAGGCCTGAGCCCACCTCTGAGAACAGCATCCCATTGACCCCAGAGACCCCAGCACAGAAGCCTTCATTGTCTGATTAGGGTTAAGGGTTGAGATGGAAAATTGGTCCAGAGCCCCTTCCTATGTGTCTTCCTTAAAAGAAGCAGACTTATTTAGGTTTTTGAGGTTTATCTCTGTCTTTAAAATATTAAATTCCCACTAGTGCCTCCCAAGTATTTCCATTTTTCATTGTGGCTACAAATTGAGAGACATAGTAAATTACTTAATGAAAAGGTAAAATTAGGGGCAATTTTCCCAGTTTTAGGGTTTCATAATGAAAGGAATCAGGTATTTTATCACGTTATATTTGACCAGTAGTATAGATTCCTGCTTTCCTTGTCCTGAGTTTATACTTTTAGTTCTGGTTCTAGAGCATGGGGGACTGTGAACACTTATGGGTGACCCAGGAAGGGAGACATTAACTAAATAGGTGGTGAATGTGAAATCACAAGGCAACATGTGTACTCAAGGGAAGGAACATGGGAGATGTCAGAGGAGGAGTCTTACCCAACTGGGAGTTTAGGAACGACTTCCCTGAGAAAGCAAAGGAAGTTGAGAACAGAAAGATGGTGGGCGTTTACTGGGAGAAGGGAGGAGCGCAGCAGCTTGCAGGAAAGCCCTGAGATGGAAGGGAGTGCAGAGTGTTGACGGAGCCAGAAGTTGACCAAGGCGGCTGGACGCAAGGAAGAATGGGAGGGAATGATGCCTGATGAAGCAGGAGAGGTGTGAACCTGATGACTCAGTGCTGTGGAGGCCACAGTAAGAAAGCTCCTGTGGTTGTAAGTAGTGAGAGAGAGGGATCATGATCATCTCATGCTGCGAAATGATGACATTGGCTGTGGTGTGATCAGATAGTAGAGGAGGCTGAGCAGGCATAGGGCAAGCAGACTGACAACCACTGCTCTAAGTCATGAGACAATGGTAATAGTTTTGACTAGCATGGGAGCAGTGGAGATGGAGAGGAGGAGGAGATGTGAGAGCTATTGAGGCATGTGAGTGGTTGGATGTGAGGGGCAAAGGAGAGGGAGATGCTCAGCTAACTCCTGGCTTTCTCACTTGAGCACTGGGATGTGTGGATGTGCATTCACACAGACAGGGGACACTGGAAGAGGAATGAATTGGGGGGTGAGAGTGTGAGTCAGTCTTGGACAGGTTGACTTGGAAGTGCTTTTGCATCTCACAGTGACCTCTGGTCTCCCAGTTCACAGATCCCTATCCATAACGGTTGCCATAGTAATGGAAAGAGGTTATCTCCCAGGTGTGGAGAGACAGAAGAGAGCCACTTGGTGATACTCTCTTTCCACCACCCACCCACTCTGGAGCCTCTCCAAAGAGTCCACTGAAGATGCTTTGTTTTTCATTTTGGTTGAAGAGGAAATTCAAGTCTCCTATTTTGAGGAAAAAGGAGTGGGTCTCCTTAACATAGATATGATGTTCTATCTACTCTTCCCCTTCCTGCCGTGGAGGGATTTGCCACTCACTTTAAACTTGGAGAATGAGCTGAAGCAGGAGACGAACGAGAGAGCCAGAACCCTGAGAACATCGATGGAGAGTGAGGACTGGCCTGAGCCTAGTATAGGGAGTGACTTCTCCTGCCTCTACTCTATAATCCAGCCAGAAGGAGCATCTTTCAGTTCCTCCAACAAGTCAAGCATCCTCTCCGTTATGTCCTCACTTGAGCTGCCCCCTCCCCTTCCTCCTCTCCTACATCCCTTTCATCTGGACATGTCCCTAATCACATTTCATTCTGTGCTCAGACATTCCCCCCCTTTAGGAGGGCTTTGCTGGTGTCCATGGCTGGGATCAGTGTTTATAGCACAGACTGCTCAATATCCACTCTCTCCTGTCTTTCTTTGTAACACAACTCCTAATTTTTAAGCTGAGCATATGGTGCTTGGGATAAAGACAAAATTTCCCAGCATCTTTTGTAGGTAGGTGTGGCCATTTGGCTAAGATCTGGCCAATGATATGAAAATGGAAAGGTTTGCAACTTCTGGGATGTGATCTTATAGGGAGGGGACATGCCTTTCTTCTTCCTCCATTTGAATATGATGGCTGGTTCTCTAGCCACCAAGTTGGACCATAAAGACACAGGCCACAACCCGGGGATGGTAGAGTCTTGAACCGGAAAGGGATGAGGTTCGTTTCCTAATGACTTCATAGAGTTACTATACATTCTGCCCTGCCTACCTCCTGCTTTTGTTTCTGTAAGAGAGAAACAAACTTCCCTCCTGTGTAAGGCACTGTTATTTTGGAGTCTGGGTCCTATGCAGTGAAATCGAAACCCAACTTATCCAGTGTCCCTCCCCTGTATTTTTTCCTGTGAAAACATTTATACTCTACATTATCAATGCATAGTTACTTATTTGAGTGAAACAAAATCTGCCTTGCTAGAGTTTACACTCTTCTTCTTAGGCAGATGGCTCCAAAGTTGCCCCCACCTAACATAACCCATCACTCACATATCTGCAAGTGTTCAGGAAGTAACTGGAAAGCCAGGCCCGATTATCCAAAGGCAAGGCTGTGGAACCACTTACATTACTGCTGTCCACTCTCGGGGTTTATAGCCTGTAGGTGATGCCATGTTTAAGACTGTGTCCATTTCTCCTCTAGGGCACTTTCTCCCTCTTGGACTGAACTGTCAAAGAATACCACCAAGAAACCCACAGAAAACAAGAAGGCAAAAAAGCACACACAAAGGGGCCGGACTGGTGGCACAGCGGTTAAGTCCGCACATTCCGCTTCAGCGGCCAGGGGTTTGCCAGTTCGGATCCTGGGTGCGGACCTACATGCCGCTTGTCAAGCCATGCTGTGGCAGGAGTCCCACATGTAAAGTAGAGGAAGGTGGGCACGGGTGTTAGGTCAGGGCCAGTCTTCCTCAGCAAAAAGAGGAGGATTGGCAGCAGATGTTAGCTCAGGGCTAACCTTCCTTGAAAAAAGAAAAGAAAAGAAAAAAGCACATAAAAATGTCTTATAACTGGCATACATCTATCCTAGAATACATGTCCTGATGCTGTGGTATTTGGCACATCAAAAGTAAATTTTAAAACTCTGATGGTTTGGCATTTAGAATATTGAAAGCAATCTGGAAAATCCCAGTAGCCAGCATTTGCATCTCCATCACTAGCTTCAGAAACAGATTGTCAGGATGAATTTGGGGAGGACCAGACGAGTGAGTGTATCCGGGTAGATCAGCTCATTTGCTGCAGCATTAGCGGGTTTGCTGACATGCTCTTTAGCAGACTCCAGCCGTGAGTCTGTGCCGATTAATTCACCTTTCCTCTCCCCCAGAGCCTTTCAGAGGTCAAATACTGTGTGATGGTGTTTTATGCTCTTACACCAAGGGTTTCTGCTTTAATTGGCTCACCTGTAATTGATAAAAGCTTCCAAGTATAGGCAAAAGTAATAACAGCCAAGAGATAGATAAAGCACAAAACCTGGACAATATCCTAGAAATCTGAGATAAAAACAATTACATATCACCAATGGAATAATATCCAAATGTCTGGGCAAATCTGATCATCTTACAGCATTGAAGTCTCAATTATGCTGGAGTTTTGGACTTTCAGTGTCGTAAGCCAGCAGAAGCCACACTAATAACTCTTATTGGAGGACAGATGTTTAATAGCTAAAATGACTAGTTAATTTACCATGTAATATTCCATCTCATTCATCTCTTCCAGCTCCAAAACCACAGTCACATGCCACAGCTTGGAACAAGAAGGAATCTCTTGTCTAGGGCCCCTGCCAAGGGACTCCACAAAATAGCCTCACTCCCCAGAGTATGTCCCCAAGGGTTTATGCAAGTGTAACCTCTACCACAGGGGTCAGGGAGTCCAACACGGCAATATCTCTTCATGTCCATCATCAGAGAAGTCATGTAGAATAAATGAAAGTCAAAATAATACTGAAGGAGCCCAGATAAAACTTCTCTCCCTTGTGTTACGTGAAACCTTCTTTTCCCCCAGCCACTGATGGTGCACACATTACTCTGATCATCAACCTTTACCCACCTGGCTCCAGGGGGCACATTATGACCAACATCAGGGTTCTGCTTGTAACACAGACTTTGGGCAGGGAAGGGTTGTTCTTAAAGGAGGATCCCAGCAGGGACTCTTGGCACTCAAGTTCCTTCCACACATTCAGTTAACATTGATCAGATATTTTGGAAGTGCTTACTATGTGCCAGGCACCATTGTAGGTACTAGAGATACAATGTGTTAAAAAAAAAAAAAAATGGAGTCCCTGCGCTCAGGGAATTAAAGCCGACTAGTGGCTAACAGTGGCTAATGCCTATTGACCAGCTGCTGGATGTTTTATATACATTACCTCACTTAATCTTCAGCCCTATAAAGCAGAAGATTATTATCATCCCCATCTTACAGATGAAGCAGTCAAGGCAGAGAAAAGGCTAAGTGCCAAAGTTTTCAGACAAACACGTGTTTGAGCTGGGTTTGATCCCAGGCAGCTCGAGTCTGAAGCCTGCATTGTTAGCTGTTATGCTCAGCCCCCTCTCCACTGCCTTCCGATGTGCTCACTCCGGAAGCAGAGGGAGAGAGGGCCTGGGCAGTGAAGCCACAAGGCGCTTCCAGGCAAAGCAGATCTATCTTTTGAAGGCAGAGACAAGAACGAAGTGAGAGAGAAGTTTTTCTAGGAGAAGAGGTCAAGAGGAGGTGTTTGAAATTTTGTTGCCTTTCTTTGGGGGAAATTATGTTGCATAGGCTGATAACAAGAAAGTGGTAGGGTGGAAGTTTTGTGCTCGTTCCTCCATTTGTCTCTCCAACCTTGAATTTGCATCTGAGACAGTGAGGCAGGCACATCCCCCAAAGAGGATCTGTGGCATCAGCACCATTGGACAGAAACCATATTTGTCATGTTGGTGTGAGGCCAGATTTGCCTGTTTGGCTGGAAGTTTCTCTAAGATTGTGGCCAGCAAAAACCAAGGACTTCCTGGAGGTAGGAAGGAGAAAGTTTTTGCCGAGGCGGTTTTTCTGGCTATGTGTCAGATCATGGGAGTAATTTGCATGAAACTTGTAAGAAGTGTATTTTCAAGGCCTGGAAACAAAAAATTTGCCAGATTTAAGGTAGAGTCTCTTAGTGGTCCTGACATCTGCCTGCTAAGGCTTTTCTGTGCATCACCTTGCAAGAACCAATAAACCAGCCCCAAGGCTGTTAGTTTAGAAGCAGCTAGGTCTACAAATGGGTTCAGCAACCTGCAATAGGAGGAGTGGGAGTGGGTTGTTAGAACACAGTGGGTGGAGAGGCAAGATCAAGAGCCGTATTGGCTAAGAGTAGAGTCAGTGTTCTGGAATCACCCTGCTAAGAGTGAATGAGTTTCCTCATCTTTAAAATGGGGATAATGAGAATACCAATTGGAAAAGGTGGTTGTGATAATAGAATGAGTTAATGAATGTAGTGTAGTCAGCACATTGGCAGGCCCATAATATATTCTTGACAAATGTTAGCTGTCTTCGTCATCACCACCATTATCATCATCTTTATCACCATCATCCTGGGTCTTCCACTTACCAGGTATGTGATCAGTGACAAGATATTTCGTATCTCTAAGTTTCAGATTCCTCATCTTTACATTGAAGATAAAAAATAGTTATCTTCAAGGATATCATGAGGATGAAGCAAGGTGATGCGCATAGGGCATGTAACACAGTGCTTGGCAAATGGGAGGTACTCATTGAGTGGATGTAATTACCTATTGCTTTTAAGAGTATTCTTTTTTGATTGGTAGTCAAAACAGGTATTCTGACTTAGATGTATGACTAGGAAGGAAGAAGCCAATTTGTTCAATGGGAAAAGTCTATTTTATTGGAAGAGACACTCTAGGTTTCAGTGGGAGTTTTCCTTTTCATTTTCTGTATGGCCCCAACTGACATCTCCCTAAGACCTCAGATGTCCTTGGGTTTCCAGTCCTACACTTTAAGGAGCTTTTGTTATTGCAGGAATCAGAGAAGATAGAAGATTTGGGAGCTCATGGTTGTAGGGTTGCCAGATTTAGCTAATAAAAATAAAGGTGTTCTATGTATTTTTTTACCTGGCACTCCTTCTTGGACATGAACTTATGTTTTGTAAAACCCAAACTAGGAGTTGACTTGTGTTTTGTGACTTTCTGTGATGTCACAAAATCCGTGTTTGAGGTCTTCTCAGAGAGAAAGAGAGAGACGCTGCGGAACTCGTGTCTGATTTCTTAGGGTTGATGGTCTCAGGGAGATCTACCATGAGTCATGTTGGGCATACACAGAAGCAAAATAGACCCTGGAGGTTAAGACTCCAGTACAAAGGCCCTGAAATACCTTCCTCAAGGCTTCTCTTCATTACTGTTTCCTGTTGCTGTGATAGAGTACTGCACATCCCCACTCCCTTTGCCCCTCCCAGCCCTGTAATGTTCCCTCTCTCACTAATGAAAACACTGCAGGTTCTCCACAGTGTAAGGGACAGAGCAACTGTGGCTTCCTAAGGATGATATTATGACAACCCAATGCCAGCCTGGCCTCCTGGGCTCCACCGTGTTCAACCCACAATACTCAGGAGCTATATCACTTCTCCTTCCAAACTCCAATGGCGTTGCCCAGTGTCTTTACTTTTGCAGTGAAAATGCAGGTGGCAGAGCAAGTATCAAGTTAATGACATTTAGCTCAAAACCAGGATAGTGTACTTACTTCTAAGTGTGTTTTTTGGTGGGGCTAGTAGAATTCAGAGAAAGGTCAGCTGTTACGGACTCTCTGAGGCATCTCACCAACTGCTCTCCCCTAAAACATTTTCTTTTGCAGGGTGGGCCTTCACATAAGGCCCTAGGTGTGTGTATGAACCTCTCTCTGCAATTTTCGTGTCTGTTTCTTACGCTGTCGCTGGCTAAGATAACACGGAACTAGCCATCAAGTTCAGAGCCTGGTAGCTAAGATGGGGAGGAGAGGCTTGATACCCTCTGCTGTTTCAGAGCACATCTATCTCCCTCCCAGCCTAAGTCAGGGGGATAGAAGAGACTGCAGCAGCACATCCGGCCCCAGGGGGTCACCCTCAACTTCTGGGCTCCTCCCACCTCCCTTCCCCATCTGAAGTTCTGAACTCATGGCCTGTAGAGCTGCCCTGCCTCATGGCTGGGCCCACACCATCAGACAAGGGTCAGAAAGCTTTGGGCTGGTACAGTTCATCTTCCTGCCTCCCAACAGGACTGACTACACCTGAGCTACAGGTGCAGAGACAGACTGCATGGCAGCCCTTCTCCAGTCCTTTGGTCATCTTTGACCACCCTGCTCATACTCCCCCTCTGCCTTCCAATCTAGGTATCAGGAAAGGTTATTAGTGACCAAATCAGGGAAACTAAAAATTCCTGCTGATATGCTTTGCCTGTAAAGATCTTCCCCATTGGTCCTCATCTCCAGCAGTGCAGAAAGCTGTGAGAAACAGAGGGGTACTTTGCTTCGTGTCAGAAGCTGGCCAAAGGACTCTAGGGGTGTGGGGTGGACCATGGTCCACTGAGCTCCCCCAGTACCCTGTTCAGCAGAGGAGACTGAGGTGGAATAAATAACCTTAGGAGTCGTGAAATCCACCCCCTACCCTCCCTCCCACCTCACTCCCCTGACCCCTGCCTCCTAGCAGCACTGGCGGTTAATAAACAGTGACCTTGACCTTGAATTTCCCCAAATCATCTAGGGGAGGACCTGTGAAGATTATGAGTTAGGAGAGGACCATCTGACACCCACCCCTGTTTATTGGACAATGCACGAGATCCCAGAATTCTCTGCCCCGACATCCCCAAGCTTGCTTCCAGGCCCAGAACAGGCCTTTTCCAGGTCAATCTTTCTAAGGGTGACCCTGATGCTGGTGTGTGCACCCCAGGCTTAAAGAGTCAACTAAGAGTGGTGTTGGAGGGCAGGGGGGGAACTTGGATATATGGGCTCGGGAGTCCATAAGGGTATGCCAGAGATCCCTGCTGATGCAGGAGGGGCCGGAGTCCAGAGTGGGAAGGGAGAGGGAAGCAGGGTGCGGACCGAAGCATGGGCTGGCTCTCCCCAGGCCGCCAGTTTCCGGCAAGGAACTCTAAGGAGTCCAAGAATTCCAAATTCAAACCTGGACTTCCAGTTGTCCTGAAGCTGTTTTTGTCAAGGTTGGAGGACAGAACATGTTTTATTTAATGATTTGTTAGCTTGATTTATAACTTCATAATAATGAGACATATGGTCTGTGGGCCTCCATTTGTGCTCTTGCTTTGAGGCCTATGACGTCCTACCCCGACCCTGCTCCCTTCTGGGAGAGAAGACTGCACAGCCCACATGGCTCAGTGGTCCAGCTGAACCCACACCCTGAACAGCCTCTCATCTGTCCCACCCTCCAAACCACTGTACTTTGGCTCCTAAGAGTGGTTAGATCTTACAGGGGTTCATCCTTGTGGTCATATGTTTTGCACAAACCCTGTACTAGTTTTCATATCTGTATTGCTTAGGGCATTAGATACAATCAAATTTTATCTTGTTTAAGTTTAATTAAATTTCACTCAGTTGACCTATGGGCCTTGAAGACATTCCTGAAAAAGATGAGGTGCTTCAAGTTTGGCTGACAACCCAACTTTCTTTTTACTGAGTGGTGTGTGCCAGCTGGGGAAGAAGGGCACAGTATCAGGCACAAGAGGACCTGGGAGACAATTTGGGCAGAAAAGAGGATGAAACAGCTGCTAGGAGAGGGATTTTGAGGAAAGAGCAGAAGTCTATATGGGTATTTTTAGGGAAATTTTACTATGTTTTGAGGAAATTGCCTAACTTTTCCAAAGAAAGTCAGTGAACTCCACATTATTCAAGACTGCTTATGGATTTGGACTTGTTTCCTTGTTTGTTTTGGAGGAGGGTGGCTGGGGGATGGGACCAAGTGCTGAGTCTGGCCTGAAGATGATCTTGGAGGGTTAGCAGGAGCTGCAAAGGGCCCAGGAGCATGCAGGTTAACGAAGTAGAAGGAGTATGGGGCATCAGTGTCTCTTTCCCCAGAGCTGACCGTGCAAAGGTCTCCAAGTAGATGACCAAATTATCTACAAGGCAACAAGGGGCAGCAGCAACGGGCTCACTCAGGGCTTCCCGGGAGATGAACCAAGAGAGAGATGAGTGGCCCGCTTGGCCTTGGTCCACCAAATTCTCTGCTTTTGAATATGTGCTTTGGTTGTTTTTCTTTTCTATTTTTACTATAAAAGTCATTCATGCTCATTAAATAAAAATTTGGGAAGTACAGAAAAAGTTAAAGAAAAAGAAAAATCATCTATGGTCCTACCATCTGAATCCCATCAATGGAAACATTTGCTGTATTTCCTTCAAGGCTTTTTTTGTTCTTTGGATAGATGGAGTGTGTGTGTGTGTGTGCGTGTGTGTGTGACAGAGAGAGAGATTGATTTTAACATAATTGGATCCACTTCGCTAAAGCACTGTTTTCAACACAACAGGATTAATGTGATTTTAAAGTACTAAAATGAGTCATTTTAGGATTATTGAGCAACTTCATGAGTTTGGTAAAAACAAACTTGACTTTCCTTTATCCTGTCACCAGGAATCACCTTCTCCAACATTCAGCTGCTCTTCTCATGGCCCATGTTCAGTGGGAAGGATAACAAAATACATATCAAGAGATGTAAAGATAAGAAATATAACTAAGGCACATGCTGTATATCAATACTGAAGTTAATTATTACACAGCGGCTGGGCTGGTGGCCTAGTGGTTAAGTTCACATGCTCTGCTTCAGAGACCTGGGGTTGGCAGGTTCGGATCCAGGCATGGACCAAGCCCTGCTCGTCAAGCCACACTGTGGCGGTGTCCCAAATGAAATAGAGGAAGATTGGCACAGATGTCAGCTCAGCAACAATCCTCCTCAAGCGAAAAGAGGAAGATTGGCAACTGAGGTTAGCTCAGGGCCAATCTTCCTCACACACACACACACACACACACACACACACACACAACTATTACGTAACCTGGGACCCTTAGTCACAATAGACCTATTTCTAGCTGAGGTTAAAGATCAGGTTTAATCATTTGAATTTTCTGATAAATTCTTTTCTAAAATGGATTAGGATTCAATTTTCGTGGCATAAGTAACTTCACATTTACTTGGTGACTTTTCTCAAAGACGAGCAATGGATGAGATCTGACATGTCTGGGGATGGCGTGTCAGCAGTATATAAGAAGCATGGTAAATTACATCCTGCATTTCACATGAGCAAAGACCGAGGAACCAAATTCATTTTGCTACAGTCCCAAAGAGACAAAAGTGAACTCTCAGCTCATTATTTTCTCAATGAGTTCGAGAAAGTGGCCTAGAGAGAAACATTTCCAGTCAACTCAATAAGCTTTCATACTCCTGGGCTTTTGCTTACTCAGATCCTAAAACCTAGAAAATCCTATGTTAATTCTCCACCTTTCTAAACTGATCTTTGAGGTCAGCCGGCTCATATGCCACCACTCCAAGAAGCCCCACTTATGCTTTCAAAATGTTTGCTTGCATGATCCCTATTCAGCCTTTGTATTAGTCCGCCATGTGTAATAGTGTATTCTGCTCGACAACAATTTTTTAAATGTTTCTAAGTAATATGGTTACAATGGTTCAAAAATCAAGCAATATAAAACATATCCAGTATGCAGTCTTGCTCCCCGCTTCCTCCCACATCTCACAAATGCTTCTTGTGTTTGAGTTTCTTTTATCTTTACCAAAGTTTCTTCATGCAAACATAAATACAAATCTATTATTTCCCTATGCGTATTTTCTTACACAAAAGGTAACTTGATATATGTACTATTCTTGATATACATACTATTGTCTGATGTACATAACTATTCTGTACTTTACTCTTTTCATTTTAACTTAATACATCTCAGAAGTCTTTCCACATCAGTTCAGAGAGGAATGCCTCATTCGGTTTAAAAGCTTTTTACAATTTAAAAAATTCTGTTATATGTTGTCTCCTAATGCATTTAGTCAGTTCCACTAATGATGGACATTTGGGTTGTTTCCAGTCTTTTGCTACACCAGTGATGCTTTGTAGACATATCTTAATTTGCATTGTGCGTGTACATCTTTGGATAAATTCCCAAAAGCAGAATGGCTGGTCAGAGATTGCACGATTCTGTAATGTTGCTAGATAGTGTCAAATTGCTTTCCATAAGATTTCTACCTAGTTATACTCCCACCAAAAATATAGAGGAAAACTTTCTCCACAGCCTTGCCAACAGAGAGATAAGGAGGGAGAGAAGGTTAAGGAAGGAGTGGTTCAGCATCAAAAGCAACAGGAGAACAACTGGATGAAGACTGCAAAGGGCACAGGCAATGTCAGACCTGACATCTCCCCTGAGGGTCAACCAGCCTCTCCCAGAGATGCTGGAATCTCCATTAGCTCCAGCTGAACAGGTCTAACATGGAACTCACCGAAACTGGAGTCTCCTCTTTGTTTCTCATTTTCTACCAATGGATCACCATTTTTTCACATTTAAAAGCTTGTAGGAGAGAGTGTGGGCAGGTAGACTTTCACTTTTTATCCTACAAACTCTAAATTCATATGCTTTTTTTTTATAACAAGAAGTGTATATTTCTTTTGTAATTTAAAACCAATGGTAATGTACTACAGAGAAAATGGAAGTCTAGTCACTTTTCTTGTGGTTTTTATTTATCCATTCAACCACTTTTTATTCTGTTAGCTGTTTTTGTTTTGTTTTGTTTTTCCTGCCAGGTGCCTAGGGGACTGGTTTTAAACAATTTAGCTTTACAGAGAAGTTTAGTTAAAAAAAACATTAATTGTACTTCTTTATAAATTATTCCTAAGCATCGCTCCCCCTGCCACCACTCTCATACCCACTCTCAGTTTTTAAACTGGAAAGAAATTTAGAAAAAATGTTTAAGTAATAGTTATTGGGGCTGCGATACTATTTTAGGGCAAATTTATATAGTAAGAATTCATTATGGTTGTGTGGTATTTTTATGTGCTATAATGCACTTTTCAATCACCAAGTTCCCTTATATTTAAGAAAGTGCATATTTATATCCATTTTATACCATTTGGAGCAAAACTGTACCACCTTAAATTATAGAAGCTTTTAACTGTCATAAGTTTTGTACTGATAAGGACATTAGACATTAACACACCTGAGCCATCTTTCCTATGTGGCATCAGGCAACAAGCCAGGTAACAAGGGCACATCTTGATGGATCTCATGGGGGTGCTGCCTGCCAGCTCAGCTCACAGTTTAGTTCCATCTGCACCACCACCTCTGTCAACCTAGCAGCAGTTATTCAACTATGTTCCTACTAAGTTGCATTTAGCCTTGTTGCTTCATCAAAATTAGTGAAATATAGGAAAAATATAAATGTGAACACCAGTAAACAGAAGTCTAGTTCTCACAAACTTAGAACAATCCAGACAAAGGAGGAAGTGTTAGGTGTGCAGAAGATGGTGAATCTTGAACCTCAGCAATGACAACTCATACTTGGAACTCTCTATGTATCCATCACTATGCTAATCACTTCCTATGACTTAATTCATTGAATCCTCACAATACTATGTGAGAAATAGATGATGGAGGTACTATCATTATCTCTGTTTTTACAGCTAAGGAAGACAATTCACATTCATAGAGAGGGAAATAGCTGACTCAAATCAGAAAGCTGCCTTTTAGACATTAGATGGTCAACTCTGCTCACCTGGAATGGAGAAGCCCAAATTTAAAGAGCATCTACCAAATTCTGGAATTACAGCTTAAGACTACATCTAAGAGACCAGGCACCATTTGGAATTTTATACTATATTTTAGCTCTCTGAAAAGAGAACCCTCTTCTTAAAAAACACAAATCTGTTTTTGGATTTGATACAACTGACATTGGTGCATATTTTCAGGAACACATTGTATATGAAAGTGGGAAGTCCTTGTGTTGTTGTATATATATATTGTTTATTGAGGTCATAATAGTTTATAACAATGTGAAATTTCAGTTGTACATTATTATTTGCAGTCACCATATAAATGTTCCCCTTTACCCTTTATGCCCACCACCCAACCCCCTTCCCCTCCGGTAACCACTAATCTGTTCTCTTTGTCCATGTGATAGTTTATCTTCCACAAATGAGTGAAATTATACGGTGTTTGTCTTTCTGCTTCTGGCTTATTTCACTTAACATAATACCCTCAAGGTCCATCCATGTTATAAATGGGACAATTTCGTCTTTTTGACGGCTGAGTAGTATTCTATTATACATATATATACATCTTCTTTATCCACTCATGAGTCGCTGGGCACTTGAGTTGCTTCCACATCTTGGCTATTGTGAATAGTGCTGCAGTGAACACAGGGGTGCCTAAGTCTCTTTGAATTGTTGATCTCAAGTTCATTGGATGTTGTTGTATATGTTTTTGACGTACATGGAAAGCTGTGAAGACAATGGGGACAGCACACTTGTCTTATTCTCCTCCCATGCCTACAACAGTGCTCAGCAAATATTTGTCGTGGTGAGTGAAAACAGTAGTGGTTTGGAAACCATGCTGCCAACATGCAGAGAACCAACACCAAGAAACACTCTATTCAAAGTAAATCCCCTTGATGAAGGGGGAGGCTATGCAGGTGTGGGGGCGAGAGGTATATGGGAAATCTCTGTAATTTCCCCTCGATTGGCTGTGGCCCTAAAACTGCTCTAAAAAAAATAAAGTCTATTGAAAAAGGCAAATCTCCCCAAGTGTCTATAACAATATCTTAAAAAAATATGTCATCTTAAATATACACACACACACAGATCTATGTGTATATACAAATATTTATAGGCATATATATAAACACATTCATAAATGCATGATAGTAAAGGCAAAACATATGTCACATCTTAAATATACAAACATATTTATAGGTATATGATGATAAAGTTGAAATGACAATGATCGTTGCAAAACCTATGCAGTTTTTTCTGTCGGAGAGGTGAATGGAACCGCCTTCACAGCCTCACCAAGACAACTGCGTATAAATTAAGGCAGCAGACAGACGTAGTCGGCAAGCTGTTGCATGCCCCAAATGTGGAGTGCCTACAATGTCCCCTCCTCCGATACTCTGTCTCCATTCACCATCTCTTCTTAATGTGGCAGTAGCTTTAAGACACCACCCCTGTGACAACATTTGCTTGGAATGTGATTGTAAAGACACCTGGGCCAGGCAGAGTCTTCCATAGGCTTGCCAGTGACCTACGACCTGGGTGGTGTGGTTTGAAAGCTTGAGCTGGGTGAGTCAGATTCTCTCATTCTTTGTCTTCCTCCAGTTGTCTATCTGGAACTTGAATCAGGAGACCAAGAGGGACATTTCCAGTGAGCCGTGGGTAGCATTGCAGAAACGTCGTTTGGGGGCCTGAGTCAGGATCAAGACACACTAGAGACACCTTGCAAGCTGAAATTACAGCAGGAGGAGTGACTACGAGTAAGTGGGGAAAGCTTGAAGAGACAGAAGAAATCCACGCATGCAGACCAGCCTGGAGGCCAGACAAGGCCAGAAAGCATGGACAGTCTTACTTTCCTTTGTGTTCTGTTTCCCCTGGCTTCCTGGGCAAATATACCTTTAAAAAGCTTTCTCATGAAGAAACCCATGTGCTTCTTTTTGGCTCCTTGTTACTAAAAGAGACTAAATTGGAACAGCAGATAGCAGGAGAAAAAAGTCTCCGACAATAGAGTATATAAACTTTAAAAGAAAACAAAAACAAGACCAGACAGGAGAACTGTACAAGGTCAGTGGTCCAGGGCTACGAAGGATAGTGGCAAACAGTGGTTCCATTCAATGGTCCCCAAGGACCTGAGCTCCGTGCAACCCTGGGCGATAATCGATATTTATAGCAATGACCTTGAGTCTTCAGGCACAGGCTGCTTGACATTCAGCATATTTTCAAAAGGCAATGAAGCATGCAGTTTACTTCAGAAAAATTTTCCTTCAAGTTAAAAAAAGTTTGGGTGCTTTAAAAAGGCAAGGTTCGTGCAGTTCCTTGCTATTTTTTAGTTTTTCAAATGCATATATTTATTTATACATGCCTTGCCTTATTCCAGCAAAGATTAATGATGACTTCCAAAAATACACAAAATCCAATAAGATAGCATAAATTGACAGTAAGAGGGAAGAAGAAAGCAAACCAGGGTGTGGACATAGAGTTGATCCAAGAGAGTCAGTTATCTGTAAAACTCACTTCTGTGGAACACCCCACTCCTTGGAAGATCATGGAACACCATAACTAGTATTAATCATTATTTGATCACTTTTAAATCTAGAGCAGGGTCAGGGTTTATCTTCTGAATGTAAAAATCAAATTGAAACTGGAAGAAAGGAACAAAGAAAATATTGGCTTAAATCAGAGAAAATGTAATAATAAATGTATATAAACATGCATTTCATAAGCTGTCAGTTTAAACATATGTTTACATATGTCTGTTCCTTTATTTTGGTGAAATCATTCCTTTATTTCAGTAAAATAATTATTACATTATAGGAAAACTTTTTTACATTGATCCAAGTAGCATCATATTACATTATCCAACTGTTAATTTTCTGCAATATCTTTTTTATAGATCAATATTAACCTATTAGGAGAAGAACACAGATATTTAAGGTTGAGTTAAATTCCACAAATGTAATTGTTAGGTCTCATAAAAAAGCAAGAATTTTTCCAGGAGCCCTGGTTTTAATAAGTTCTTCCTATGCATACTGGGCCTGCATCAGGGAAAATTTCTTCTGATGGACACTCCTACTACAGAGTCACCGCTTCCAGGGGAAAAATTGGGGCTTCAGAGTCAGGCAAATATATAGATTTGATGCACGGAAGCTGCGTGATACTTGGGCAAATTGCTTCACCAGCCTCTCAACTCAGTCTCTTAACTGCAAATCACCTTACTAGGGTTGTATGGAAGATACAAATAAAATATATACAGTACAAATAAGATATCGTACAGTAAGCACTTAGAGCAGTAGCTGATACCCACTGAACCTAACAAATGATGTCTGTTGTGGTAGAAAGAGTGATGACCCAGGACATTTCGCATTGATGTGACACAAGTCTCTAAGTCCTTAGCGTCTTGTTAAAGATTTCTGGCCTAGTTTTCCCGTTAACAAGTTTTTCTTTAATTCTATTGTGGTGAAGGCATTCTGATGTTCTTTATGGTACTGACATGGAAATAGTTTCATTGCCTTATATTATCTTCTTACTGATTGTTTTCCAAAATGTATAAGCAGTGATTTTTTTTTTCACTGATAGATCCATATGGGCAATTGTACTTTGTATCCATCTTGATCTTTTCCTTTGTTCCTTTTCTTTCAGCCCCAGATAAAGTGCAGCTAATCATGCCAACGTATGTATAGTCTCATCCGACTAGCTCCATCATGTGTCTAGAATGAGTTTTACAATGATAAAAGTTGCTTCCACTTCATGGCTACTATGACCTCGAATAAGAATAAACATCTGGTAATATATTACTGAGTCCTCTGAAAAATAGGTGTGAATTAAGAAAATTAGAAAGACTTTCACTATAAAAAGTGAGGATTTTTTGGGGGGAGGTGTAATTTGGCCAAAAATCTAGAGTGACCATAATTTATCATTCAAACTTGGTCTTTTAGAGAATGCAAGAGGGGAAACTAACAATTTCACTGAGATAAAGGCACAAGCCAGCACACTCCCAGGTAAACCAGGACAAAAGGTCACCCTAGCTGAAACTGACACTGCATCTCCCTAAGACGGGGATGGAGCAGGGCAGGGCTTGAAGGAATTCCTCATGAAATTACACGCTCTGCTACATGATCACACACTATCTTCTATGTTCAAAGTGTGAATTAGTGAGTTCTGCTTTGAGAATCCAAGCTGAATCTGCCCTTACAGTATCAGACTTAGTTTTAATCTTGATGCCTCAAGAAAAAGAGAATGACACAAAGACCCACAGAGGCATAACTAATATGATCAAGAGCTGTAGATCCTAATGTTTGGGCAGTTATGGCATCTTTGAGAATTTGATCAAAGCTATTAACTTTCCCTGAAGAAAAGGGCACACACTAACAGCCCCAACGACTTGGCACGCAATTCAGAGGGTCACAGTCTGTCTGATGGCACCCAGGGACCCAGGTCTGAATCTGCAGCCAAGAACAATGATATAGGTGAAGGGAAAAAGGAACGAATATTTGTTGACCATCTTTACACACACTTCATTTCATACTCACATCAGTCTATCTTCTAATAAGGGAACTGAAGCTCAGAGAAATGAAGATCTCACAGCTAGTTAAGTGGAAAAGCCAGTCTTCAAATGCAGGTTTATGTGCCACTAAATCTCATAATCCAAGTACTGCCTAGACATAAAAATTAATACCTATATTTATATTTCAATCTGGAAAGGAATTATATTACAAAATCATGAAAAATGAACACAAGCATTTATCTTCATCAAAGTCTCACCCACTAGAGATTATTAGGGTAAATACATCCTAAAAAAGTAAGCATTTTTCAAGAACCTCAAATGCTAATACAACCGGCAAATAGTGTCAAGGTAGTTTTAGATAAATCCGAGATTGATAGATTGCTGATGGATTATTAAGAGATTCTCAGTGTCTTGTGTATCCCTGGGTTAATCTTGGGGCAAACAACTCCGTCTGCCTGTATTCCTTGAACCCCTTATCAATCCAATGACGAATCAAGGTTGACCCTGGACAGGATGGTGGCTTAGGCAATACGTGTCATTTTCAACCTAAGTAGTATTTCTTGTGTTACTGATAAGCTCAAATTTCTCTTTCGGTAACCTCTATTCCTTAGCTCCTAAAATACCTCATGGTATTCTGAAGCTGACATGCCCCCGAGACATGGAATCAGATTCACTGAGAATTTGATGAATCATGGCTGTATACGTTCCCCGCCAACGCCTAGTACATAGCAAGTGCTCAGCAGACGTCTCGCTGTTTCCTTTCCAGTCTGCACTACAGACGGCAGACAGGTGAATTCTCTACAGCTCCAAATATGGCAGTTGCTTGCACAAAACTACTGTCGCTTCTCATTATATCTGTACTTTTCCTATAATTATTTATTGTTTTAAAAATTTATCTTCTGTCTCCGTCCTTCTAAAATTGTAAGCCTGGTGAGGGCAGAGACCATGGTACCCACAGTTGCTGAGCGGGCCTATAGCAGGCATTCTGTTATATCTATTGCCTAGCTGTGTGGATGATTATCACAAGAATTTAGTCAACAAGATTTCTTTAAAATGGAGATATAACTCACATACCATAAGATTCCCCCTCATAAAAAGTTCAGTGGTCTTTAGTATAACCACAGAGTTGTGCAATCATCTCCCTTATCTAATTCCAGAGTATTTTCATCGCCACAATAAGAAAAGGCATACCCATTAGCAATTACTCCCATTGTCCCCTCCTCCTAGCCCCTGGCAATCACTAATTTACTTTTTATCTCTATAGATTTCCCCATTCTCTACTTTCATGCAAATGGAATCATATAATATGTGGTCTTTTGTGCCTGGCTTCTTTCACTTAACACAATGTTTTCCAGGTTCATCCATGTTATAGCATGTGTCCATCCTTCCTTCCTTTTCAATGGCTGAATAATATTCCAGTGTATGGATTTACTGCCTTTTGTTTATCCACTCTAGACAAGATGGTTTTTAACATCCATTCCAACTCAAGGACCCTATATTCCAGTGAAGGGCTACCACGGAAGTTCATAAAGAAATCACAGGAAATCATTAGACTTCCTAGTTCTTCTCTCCCTGAAGTTTTAAAATCTTACCCACAGCAGATACCCAGAGGACAGCCCTGCTGTGACCCACGAAGTATACTTCCTGAACCCTTAAAACAGTAAAATCAGACTCCCTATCTTTATTTCAAGATTCTGCTTCTCCCCTACCCCAATCTTCTCATTGCCCACCTGATTTCTTGAAACAAGACGCTCTGGAATAACGCACTTTTCCAGCTCTGACTGTGCTGCTAATCGTTGTCAACAGATACGTGCTGACAGGGGTTCGGCGGTCCCGATTTCCTACTTCTCTCTCCCCTTGCCTCTGCTCACTGCACGTGCAACTTCTCCACGAGTAAAACATTAAAAAATAAATAAATAAATAAATGAAAAGCCTTCCTTTGTTTTCCAAGGAAATTCAGGTAAAAGGAGGGGTGGGGAAATGATATTTTTGACTTTCCTCACAATCCAGACGTTGGAAAGAAAAAGGATTTCCTTTGGGCTGCTGCCACGACTCTGATCTTTTATGCTGATAAAATATTTCCTTCTTCTTAAAAAAAAAAGTTCTGGGAAAATCATACCACTTCAGCTTGGAAGCTACAACTGCTCTAACTTTCGCGTTAAAAAATAGAAAGTGTGAGGTTTCCCTTTCGCTCTTTCATAGAGGGTTTTCTTCCTAACAGCTCGGGTCTCGCAAGCGGGAGCGAGCTGGGTCGGCAGCGCTCCGCGGAGGCTGGCGGCAGCAGGACTACAGGATCCAGAGGTCTTCGGAAACTCCAGCAGCTCCACGCTTGTTGGCTACTACGGTTTCCCTGAGGAGTGACGCTGTGAAAACAAACCCTGATTGGTCAGGCCTGAGCTGAATTCTCCATTTATGGACAGATTGCCCAGCCCGAGCCGAGGCTGAGCCAAAGGAGTACGGAGTAAGTAGCCGAAGAAAAAGGAGCCGAGGCAGGGCAGCTGGGAAGACGCGCGGAGAGCAGCGGACTCACCTAGGCGGGCGGCGAGCGCCTGGTCCGACTGGACCCCTGCGCTCGGCAGTATGCGCCCCGCCTGCTAAGTCGTCTGCTTCTCGCCCTCACCTAGCGCCGCCGATCCCGCCTGGATGGAGTCCCCCCAGGGTTCTCATTGGCTCCTGTGAGTGCTTGGGTGTCGAGAGCCTGTTTTTGGCGAAGGGAACCAACTTTTGAAGTTCGCCCAGGAGACTGCGTTCCAGCCCCAGCTCCCCGGCAGCCGGACCCGGCAGAGGCGCGACCGCGGCGCGAGTCACCATGGTGAGTTGGCCGCGCCGCGTCCCAGGACGCCTGAGCCTGGGATGGGGCAGGAAGCCCGGCGCAGGGCACCCACCTCGGGAGTGCTGCCGAGGCCGGGAATGGAGAAGTGGACGCGGGAGTCCGCACGTCGCGAGCTCCTGTTTCCTGCTGCTTTCGGTCCGGCCGGGCCGGGGGAGAGGAGCGAGGGGCCAAGGAAAACTTTCTTTCGAGTCGGTTTCGGCGTCGCCAAACTTTCGGTGGCCGGGTTGCGATGGCTGCCAGCTGTCGGGAGCCGGAGTGTGGGTCGATCTGAGTTCGGGCGCACGGCCCGCGGGGCCCGTTTCTCCCTGCGGGGGAGCTGGGCGCCGCCGCCGGTGCCCCTTTGGTCCTCGCCGCCTGGGGAGGCTGGCTGGCACGCTGGCGCGGGCGCGGCTGGCTGCGCCCCCTCCCCTGCGCCCCCTTCCCTGCGTCCCCTCCCCGCCGCCCGGCCCGCGCCCGCAGCTATCCCCACGGGCATCGCACGCCGGCCGGAGCGGCGCGGGCGCACAAAGGCCGGCGGGGGCGCCAGGTAGGGTGAGCACCTGGCGGGGACAGGCTGCAGGAGCGCAGGGACCGGCGCAGCCTGCACCGCGCTGGCCTCGGCTTGGTGGGGCGCCGGGCAGGGTCTCCGCCGAAAAGGCCGAGTAAACACCGCCCACCCCTCCCCCAAGTGCAGGGTGCCTGGCACTTTCTGGGGGTACCGTGAACGGTCCGCACGGGAGGAAGCCGAGGGTTTCTGTTCTTTTTCCTTGGGCACTTTGGGAATGTATGGAAGTGGCTGGCTTTTTCTCTGACTTCTCCTCTCCCCCCCCCTCCCCGCTCCGCCCCCAACCCCCTCCCCCCCCCCCCCCCACCCCAATCACCGTAGCTTCATCCCTTGGGCTTCAGTGTGGTGTACTTTTCTTGCCAAAGCACAAACGCAAGGACTCTATTTTGAAGACATTGGCAGTCCATCAGAAAAAAAAAGTTCAGCTACAAGGCTTCATAGTTTCCACACTTGCTCTTTTCAAATAATCCGGCTTACGTGGATGAACTGGTCCTCTTCTGGTTGTTTACTTGTTTTTTAATGACAGCGAAAGTGGAGCTAAGTCCAAATGATAACAGTACAGCGCTCCTTTATCCCGCATGAGCAGCCTGCGGGAATGTAGCCAAGGCCCATCGCAGCCACATACAGCGCTAGGAAGCAGCCCTTGACCCACTGCTGTGTTTATTCAAAAGAATGATTAAAAACAAACACAAAAATATTTAAGGGCATCTTTGACCCAAGCTTTTTCTTCTTACATAACCTAAAATTATGTCACATTTGCCCCTACCTGAGAAGACACTTTGTCTGTAAATAAATTTCCTCTTTCAGTTTTCAGGTTTAAGAAATCAGTCGCCCCTAAATTATTTCTGGAACCGGATCCAAAGCCATTTACTTACACTGAGTGTGTGCTTGGGTGGAGCTACCTAATTGGGTCACTGCCTAATTGGCCGCTTGAACATAAGCAGTGTGATAGTCCTAGGACTTTAGAATTGCTGTAATTATTTTCCACGGTTCAATATTGCTGAAAAGAACCCACAATGTGTTTTTGCCAAGAGCTTAAGGAATCCTTACTGAATTTAAGTACTTGAGGGGTACCTTGAGAAAATGAACTTTCCCTTAGTTTACTTATTTTTCATGCTGAGCAGACCGAGAAGTAGTCTAGGATGCCTTTTTGGAGACCTCGCAACCTCGGTGCTCAACTCGGCCCCATTGCTCTTGAAGTAAATGGTTGGTCAAATGGATGCTGAGGAGGCGTGTGGTACGGAAGACTCTTCTAGAGTTGTGTTAGCCTGTCCATCAGAGGACAGGGTGTGACTTACCTGTTGATGGGTTCCCTGCCAACAGCACAGATGGCCATGTTGTGGGCTGCCAGGAGACTATCAGTGTGTCAGATACGGTTGCTGAGGCTACAAGTCCTTGACAGAAAAGTTGAAACAGCTGGCTGTCCTGAAGTAGGAGATGTTTTCCATCTCCTGGATCTGGAGTAATTTGGCAGAAATTAAGTGAATTATTTCTTCAGAGGCTTGAAGAATTGTCTGTTCATTAGATATGGGAAATTGCCTTAGAACAGAGCATCAGCATCTTAAATAGTCAGAAGCCTCAGTTATAGTGTTTTCTGTTTATGTAAGACCTCTTCAAGCCAAATGACGCTTCATTTTGTCTCATGTCTGTCTGGGTCTGCCCAGCTGCATCCCTCAGCTGCTTAGAACAAGAAGAGAAGGGGCATTGCTTTCAGTGGGTGTGGCTGAGGGCTAGCACGGAGGATATAATTCATCAGGCCCTTGGCTGGGCTGGAGGGAGAGCACCTGTACTGTGGATTTTTGCGTGTGTGTGTGTGTGTGTGTGTGTGTGTATATGTTGCATCTCTTAGGAAGTCTAGTAGACATAAGAAGACTGTCCTCCTCCACCGAAGGCCTACCAAGACTCATTCAGTTGTGACTCACGAGGAAGATTGCCATCTTCTGACTCATGAACACAATGTATAGTTTATAGGCCACTTCATATCTTTCTCCTGAAAACTCACTTTGGGACACTTTTCTCCATCTTGGGAGAAGGAAGAACGCTACTGGCAATAGTAATTTGTATCTTTTTCTTTATGAGACTTGACCTGAAAATAAGAACCTCTGCTTGTCTTTATAATTTAGTGCACATTGGTCAGAAGGGTGCCACGGTCTCCTTTGACTTTAATTAAGAATAGTACCCATCTAAAGTTTCGTTTGTAGAATCTGGCTTTGTCATCATCCAGAGAGAAAGTTCTGCTTTTGTGGCCATGACCAGTTGGGACTGTCTAATGGACTGGAACCCAAGTCTATAGCTCTGTTATATACTTTGGACCCAGAAATTATGATTCGTGGGGCCTCTGTGACTTAGCCATACTGAAATAGTTGAGTAAATTTGAATTGGCCATCACCACAGAATGTGTTCAAGGTGTGTCCCCTTTTTCTTACTTGCGTGTTACTTGTGAGTCAATTGCAGATGTCATATAAAAATGCACAGGAACAGGGCTCTGAACTTAGAAATCTGACGGATAGCCGACTACAAGGTAGGTAAGGTCCTTTGGGTGAAGGCATGACCTGTTTTTAGAAAGTCTGGAATCCATTTCAAATATGTTTTCTGGGAAGGTAACCTAGTCCAATCCCACTGATTAGTTTATCAGATTGCTAAGTAGTCTCTTGGCCAAAACAACTCTATTCAACAAAACAAAACCAGAAAGGGATAGGAGAAAGTGCAGAAATGTTTTTTTTCTTTTTTTTTAAGATTTTATTTTTTTCATTTCTCTCCCCAAAGCCCCCCCAGTACATAGTTGTATATTCTACGTTGTGGGTCCTTCCAGTTGTGGCATGTGGGACGCTGCCTCAGCGTGGCTTGACAAGCAGTACCATGTCCACACCCAGGATTCGAACCAATGAAACACTGGGCCGCCTGCAGCGGAGCGTGTGAACTCAACCACTCGGCCACGGGGCCAGCCCCTGCAGAAATGTTTTGATGGACGCAGAAGACTTAGGGAAAATTCTGGAGTCAAGGACATTATCTAGGGCGGGATTGAGTGTGCCAGTCTCATGGGAAATACACAGCCAGCCCAGGGCAAGGCTCATCGCTGAGAGTCCAGATGAACACCTGCAGGTCAGCTGTTTGCAGCCGCTCTATTGTAAGTCTCAAAGTGCTTCCTTCTATTCTCTCACCAGCGGGAAGGTCTAAACTTCAGCCACCTATCTAGTAAGAGTGTTAGATTTTTACTGATACATCCATACCTTCCCACTGGGTTTCCCTTAAGAGAGGGAGTTGCTGGGTCTTTTCAATCCATGGAATATTAAAACAGAAGAAATCTGCATCCAGCTGCTCCTATTCGGAGCTATCTGAACATCAGTCTAGATAGTTCTATGAGTGATGAGGCTGCATATCGAACATCTCTTTCTTAACCCTTCACGTCCCTCCTTCAGTGAAAATACCTACCTCTCCCGCCCCAATATTGCACGATGGACCTCTTTTATTACTCCTTTCGCAGTTAAATCTCATGAATTCGAGGTCTGTTTCAGGGGTTATCTTTGGGGCTAGATAATGAGCATTTGGTAAATATGATTTGAAATCCACACAACTTTTTGCCCCTGTACTTAGTGTTAATGTCATGAGCTCTTGTGAGACTAAATGAAAGAGAGAACCTGGAGGACTTTGCATGTCCTGATGAGGAGAGGACTGAGTCTCATTACTTGGTAAGAACTTGTGAAAGTTCTTTTCATCAGCTTCCAAAAGCAAAAATATTTTGAAACTCTATACAATGCAAGGTATTATCAGCTTCATAATGGGATATATAGAAATTGTGTACACTCATGATTTTCCAAATTTGAGTCATCTACTGTTTAGTTTTTTCAAAGATGCAGCAACTTGTGTTTTTATCAATATGTGATTGAAATGAATTTCTTCATGGTGAATTTTTAATTAATTTTTTTCATACCTTGCCGGGACTTAATATTTACAGAGCAAATACGGGGTTAATGGTTAAATGCCAAAGGTATTAAAAATAAACATCTCAGCCTTATAAGAACATTCTGTAATAATGGTACACAAATTGTGTTTTGAATTTCAACTTCAGAATTTATTTTGGCAGAGTCGAAAGGTTTTTGGGCATCCTAGTGAAGTATTTTTTTTTGCATATCTTTGTGACAGCCATGCTTGGGAGAAGTTGAACCGAAATGATTGTCCCTAAAATAGTGACATTGTCTTTGGCAAGCCATGGAACTTAGACTGCACATCTGGGTGAAGTCAGCCCACCATGGGAAGAATGTCATTAACATTGTTCAAAGCACTTTTGAATGGTTATTTAAGAAAATCTATTTTTAAACTTCCTTTATGACCTAAAATGTTTGTGTCCAGCCTGGTCCCCCATCTTACCAGAATTTGCACCAGGTCCCTCTCAGCTGTTTTCCAGAAGTTACATTCTGCCTCACAGGAGGAAATAATGGCCCTACTGAAGATGTGCAGTATCATGGAAAGCAGGTTCTGGAGGCCAAAAAGGAGGTGGCCCTTTCTAGGAATAAGTGTAGGAATCGCTCTGAAGGAAGCCACACTCTCTTGAGCGTTTTGAGTTCTGATGTGTTTGTTAAAAATGGGGCTGGCCCCGTGGCCGAGTGGTTAAGTTCGTGCGCTCCGCTGCAGGCGGCCCAGTGTTTCGTCGGTTGAGAATCCTGGGCGCGGACATGGCACTGCTCGTCATACCACGCTGAGGCAGCGTCCCACATGCCACAACTAGAGGAACCCACAACGAAGAATACACAACTATGTACCGGGGGGCTTTGGGGAGAAAAAGGAAAAAATAAAATCTTAAAAAAAAAAAAAATCATTCATAGGACTCTATAATCATTTACTACATTTTGGAAAGTAAAACACACACTACATTGTAGAAAGCCCAGAAGAGAGCTTAAGGATTCTATCCTACATCCTTTTGCTTGACTTCCCAGAGAGATCTAGAAGGGTTAAATGACTTCCAAAATCTCAGAGCCAAGTTTTGCCTGAGCTTCTGCCAGAGTCCAGGTTTTCTGATCTCAATCTAGTAAGGCTTTTCCCACCAAACCATGATGGTGGATTAGAGTCTGTTTCCTTAGAGTCTAGACATGACCAGATAGTTTTCTTTCTGGGACCCTTCAAAAAAGCCTACTGGGAGATGGAAGGTTGTTGGTTATTTTTGATTCATGACTGTATTGACTTTAAAAGATTATAAGAAATAAATTTAGGAGAATTCAGCGATAACAACACTACCCTAATGGTAATTATTTTCATGTCTTTGGGTTTCCTTCCAGTCTATCCAACACATGTCATTTTTATTTAGTTGTAATTATGGGGCAAATATACAATTTGTGCTGTGTATTTCCTCACTTATTTTATAAATCCTTTTCCTTGGTAAACTTATTTATCATATTTTGGTGGCAGTATAAAAATCCCATGTAGCCTGATCACCCAGCCTGAGTCATAACTGTGCAGAGACCTCTTCTCTAGAGTTGTGTACCGGGGAGCGTTCCTCCCCGGACCCACTAGGACTGCTGTGGTCAGTAATGGGCTGCTCAGCCTCCTGTCGCTCCTGAGACTTGGAGTTTCCTCTTTGGTGTAGAGTCTGGAACAGGACTGGCAAGCTTAGGGCACATTCCACACTCCCAAGTCCTGGCCCAACAGTAGGTACCGTTGGTGTTGCCCTTGGATTCTGGCATTGATACCAGTGTGTGCTCAGCCCTCTGGCTCTAACTTAGCGAATATGAGTGGTCCTATCAGAGAACATGAGTGGCTGGAGATGGAGAGCTTTGAACCCCGAAGTGGAGAAGACGCAACAGTTGCAAAGGAGGTTAGCATATATGCTTGATAGGTAGGAATTCTTACCAAATATGGTGCCAACTGCTGGGAAATCAAAGATGGATTAATTAAGCACTGCCTCTGCTTATGAGAAGCTCACAGTCTAGAGGAGAAATGTTAAAAAAAAAAAGGGGGTGGGCTTTCATATATGTGATTTCATTTCATTCTTGCACCAGTGATGGTTTTTGTTGCCATTTTACAGGTAACAAAGTATAGCGAGGGGAAGAGGATTCTTCAGGGCCATACAACTTGTATGTAATGAACCAGGTCTGCTAGCTTTATACTCTTTCAAAAGCAATTGAATAAATTATTTCTAAATTTGAAATTCTGGAGTCCAAGTCTCTGTATAACACTTCGTCATTTCACATACTCTTGAGGGAAGGCAAGGCCAATAAAATATATATATATATATATATGTTTTAGTAAATTTTACTCAATAATACCAGAGTGGGATAATTTAGACCTAAGAACATTATCTATTATGAATAGTAAGGGTCTGGGCATTAATTTTTTGTTTTGGGACTTTGCATATCACAAAGTTTGGGGACTAGATGAGATCACACTGGGAGCAAGCAAAAAAGTGAAAGTCATGCTAGAAAGGTCTGTGATCTCAATTAGGTTAAAAAAATAGAAAATAAGGGAAACAAAATAACCAGAAGAAATTTACTCCTTTAGTCCTTACATACATGGCAGAAAATAAACAAAAAAAATTAGGATATCGTATCATTACTCTCTAAGTAATTCAATTGGCGTGACCAGCATTTGATGCTGACAGCAGTTTAGCATGATGTTATTTGGTAACAGAAGGATTTGGACAGAATCATTGTCTGATTCTAAGGCATTTTCAAAAACAGCAAAAAAATAAGGTTGTTTTTAGTGTCCCAAGTAGATGCGGACCTTTGTTACAGGAAATTTTGGATTTGAATGTAGAAGCACCTATTAAGCTATTTTAGAGTATAAATAAAGACAGCTTCCTCCAAGACTTAGGAATGCTCTAATGCAGAGATATGTCTGCAAAATGATAGCGATTCTCCTTTCCCCCATCAGATTGTCAAACAGAGATTCCTAATATTTGGGGGTGTCCTGGGGACCTCTGAAAATATGTTGGGAAGATAGTGTTCTCTGACAGTGTTTGTAATAGCAAAAACAAAAACAAACAAAAAGCCAGGAACAATCTAAATTTCCATTAGGAGAGAAATGCATCAATACATGTGACATTGATAATAAGGGATCAATATGCGTAGATATCACAAAGGTAGAGTTTGGTGAAGAAGCAAGTTTAGAAAGATACATATAAAACCATTCAAGAAAAAATTTAAAAACAAGACTAATATATATTGTTTGGGGATATATATTCATATATGTATATATTCTTTTAAAAATATAAATCAATGGACTAGAAAGATACTAAATTGAACATGCTAAAGGGGAAGGAAGAGAGAGAGAGAGGACCGGGGTCCGTGGACTAACTTTAACACTATCAGTAATGTTTTATTTGCTTTATATATTAAAAAGTCCAAAGCAAACACGATAGTATCATTAATTCTGGGCAGTGTGTACATAGATATTTATGTCATTCTCCATGGTTTTAACATGTAATTTCCAATTAAGAAAAAACACATAAACCTACAATTCTTCCTATAATCGTAGGACGTTCATAAAGCTCCAAAGCCCATACAATATTATCCCAAGAGTTGTAGCAAACACTGTCTTGAGATGAATATTAGGGAGTATGGTCAGTTCTGGACCTACATCAGGTTCTTTTAATGACAATTGACGTGTGCAATCAGATCAATAGTAAGTCCCAATGAGTGTTAGGGAAAGAGTCATTAGGGATTACATCCCAGGATGTTCAGTACATGTTAGCATCTCTTAGTCACCTTTCTTAACCTCTTGTGTCTGTTAGCTTTGAAGTTTAACCCCAAATTTCGTGGCTTAAATAATAAACACTTATTATATCTCACTATTTTCTGCATCAGCTGGGCAGTTCTGGGTTGGACTGGCCCATCAGATCCTTGCGGTCAGCTGGTGGCTTGGCTGAGGATGGATGATCTAGGATGGCCTCACTCATATGTCTGATAGTTGGCACAATTTCTGTTGGGGCAATGGATATGACTTGGCCATGTGTCTCTTGTCACAACAGGCTAGTCCTGGTTTGTTTACGTAGCAGTGGTTACAGGGTTCCCAAGAACAGTGAAAGAAAGCAAGCCCCAGTGCAAGCATTGTTTAAACCTCTGCTTACATCATACTTGCTGTTGTCCCATTGGCAAAAGCAAGTCACATGGCCAAGCCCAGAGTCAGTGTGGGAGAGGGCTACCCAAGGGCTCAGATACAGTTCTCCACTCTCAACCTTTTCTTTCAGCTTGCCTTAATTGGATGATTACATTGAGGCAGGAGTAGATTCAGTAACAGCTTCAGTTTCCCCTGGCTGACCTTTGAACTCCTGTGTGTGACAGAAGCCCCCACGGCTCCTGATATATCCACTGCTGTTTTCCCAAAGCACGAGGAATTGGGACTGTAGTTCTTTTGCATGACAGAGACTCAGTATGATTTCTAAATTGCTATTTTTGTTGGGAAAAAAGTAGAAGCAGGGGCCGGCCCTGTGGCCTAGTGGTTAAGTTTGCACACTCTGTTTCAGCGGCCCAGGGTTTCGCTGGTTCAGATCCTGGGCGTGTACATGGCACAGCTCATCAAGCCATGCTGAGGCGGCATCCCACATAGAAGAGCCAGAAGGACCTACAATTAGAATATACAACTATGTACTGGGGGGCTTTGGGGAGAAGAAGAAGAAGGAAAAAAAAGAAGATTGGTAACAGATATTAGCTCAGGTGCCAATCTTTAAAAAAAAAAAGTGAATGCAGAAGCTAACAATGAAAAAAAAATCATTTTCTGTTAAAAGGAGCTTTGTGAAAATAGCAAACATTTTACATTTAAGTCCTAACTGAGAGAGCAGTGAATCATGCCAAACCAGACTGAGCTGGATGGCCTATTGGACAGACGGGTGGAACAATACTGTTTGGATAGGTGGGGACAGTACTACTTGCTGCCTATTTCCGCCTTTTCAGCCAGCACTGAGCTGTCTATGTGGAGAAAGACATTCCACACACACACACAATAATACTTTTGTCTTGGTTGAAAGTCATGTCTTTTGGATATAAAATGGTTCTCAAAATAACCCCATGTCAATTCCATATTCTGTGCTATCTGTGGGCTCCTCAAAAGATGTGAATTGAGTAGGATTAACTTAGCCTTGTGAACAGGTCTCAAAAAATCCATTAACCTATAGATCTTTCACTTTGACTTTCTTTCTCCTTTCCTCTTTTTAAGTGGAAAATTTAAAACTACACAAAAGGGGAGAAATCTCATCCCCCAATTTCAACAATTGACAATGCATGGCCAATTCTGTTTTCTCTATTTTGTTAATGTGATGAATCACATTGATTGATATGTGGATGCTGAACCATCTTTGCATCCTTGGGATAAGTTCTACTTGATCATGGTCTATGATCCTTTTAATGTGTTATTGAATTTGATTTGCTTGTATTTTGTTGAGGATTTTTGCATTTATGTTCATCAGGCATATTGGCCTGTAGTTTTCTTGTAGTATCCTTGTCTGGTTTTGGTATCAGGGTAATGCTGGCCTTGTAAAATGAGTTTGGAAGTGTTCTCTTCTATTCTATTTTTTGGAAGAATTTGAGAAGGATTAGCATTAATTCTTCTTTAAATCTTTGGTAGAATTCACCAGTGAAGCCATCTGGTCCTGGATTTTTCTTTGTTGGGAGGTTTCTGATTACTGATTCAATCTCCTTGCTAATAATTGGTCTATTCAGATTTTCTGTTTCTTCATGATACAGTCTTGGTAGGTTGTATGTTTTTAGGAATTTATCCATTTTTTTCTAGGTTGTCTAATTTGTTGTGTATCATTGTTCCAATCTTGTTTTCTCTTTTCCCAGCTTCCCTTTGTTTATTTTGAAGCAAATCCTAGATATCGTATCATTTCATCCTAACTATCTCCATATTACATTAGCTTTGAAATAAAGCAAAACTCAGCTCTCGGCACTAACTACTCTTTGGGCTGGAAGAAGAGGCGTGTCTCAGAGAACCACAGCAAGTAGCTTCCCTTTGACTTTTAACACTAGGGGCTTTGTTTTACGGAATAATGTAGACAGCTCCAGTCACTGGGTGGACTTAAAGCTTGACCCAGTCTCATCCACAGGAGTATCTGGCAGTGCTATCTCGGCGTCCATTGTCTTGGTGTGCAGGGCGGGTGTGACTCACCATCCTACAGTCCTAGCTCTGTTCAGGCACTACCTTTAGGTATGGTTGGTGGAGCCAGTTTGTGGTATTGATCTCTTCATTCCTTCTCATCTATACCTGTATCATGGTGATGGCTATACAAATAATACTTGTTTCTCTCAATGATCAGATACCTTTAAACATAGAATGTCAAGATGAGAAATATCCCGGAGACTACTTGGTGGCGTCTGTGAAATTGTATGCTAAAGTTTGTGTCTGTGTTCATGTGTGCATTTTTTCCTAGGAAGAAGATTCATAAATCCCCAGAGTGGTCCCTGGTCTCCACAAATGACCCTCTGAGGTCCAGAGATCTTGGTAGCCTGACCAAGATCAACCCCTGGCAAGTTAATGGAAGAGGTTGCCCTGGAATACAAGTCTCTTGATTCACAGTCCAGGGATCTTGGTCCTAAGTCTGCTTTAACTGGAAATGTTTGAAATCAAACATAATAAAGCTTTAGAGAGAAGGGAAGTTGAAAGTGGTAAGTTAGAATCACTTTTTCTAAGATTCTCACAGACACTGAACCAATACAAGTTACCTTGAGGTAATGGTGGGTGTTATTTGTTGACAGCTAACTTGATTTTTCATAATAATAATAGAACATAAAAAGAGTCACAGCATTGGTCTGGTATTTATTGTTTTTGTATTCTGTTATCACAAAGAGAAATACGTCCAATACAGAGATCAAACATAAATCAAGGGCATAAGGTTTTAACTTTATGTAAATAAGTGAAAGCTATTATTTCCCTGGTGAGGATGCATTGTTATTATTTATAAAATTAATATTTACTAATTGAGGTCACACAATGAGAAGGAAATTGCTGGACTCCAATAACTGGACTCTGGAGCAGATTTCTGTGCTGTTTCTATTATCTAGGACTAGGGCTTGGGGTGTAGGAAAAAAATTGGAACTGGGATAACCTCTTACTTCTAGCTCTTTCTCTCCCCTGCTCTCCAGCCCCAACCACATCCTCTATCTCTCCAGCATCCTGTTCTTTCCCCATAAGGCGCTTTCTCTTCTAGATGTCTGCAGGTGGGGTGAGGAGGAGGTTTGGAGAAGGCAGGAAACATACTTTGCACCTGCTCAGAAGTGAGGACACATAATTAAGGCCACCGAAAGAAGGGGGGCTCTCTCCTCCCACCCCCGAGCCCTCTTTCTCCTCCTCTGTGGAACCCTGCTTAGCACCTCTCCAGCGAGTGTGGAGCACCAATGTGTCAAGCATTGTCTGCTTTACAGAGACAATAGAGCACTGTCCTCTTTGTTTGGGGCTATGTAACAGAGTCTTCAGTTTGGGCAGCAGTTGTATTTAAGTGTCAGCTGGCAAAGGTGTATTTATATTTTATATACCACTCTAAATATAAGAGGTAGTGAATTGCAAGATTCCACCACCTGCCGAGTCCTGTGGATTCCACCTCCACAGTGTGGCTTCAACCTTTCTCGCCTAGATTGCCTGGTCAAGTTCAGCTACTTGCTGTGCCCCTTACAGGCATGAATGTTCTCATCTTTGCCTGATGTGTGGCTGCAATCAATTCCCTCCCTTTCCCCATCCCAACCGTCTAATTCTCCTTTTAGGCCAGCCCCAATGCCACCTTCTTGAGTCTCACAGTTGGAAGTTATCTTGAAATTCTCATGGCTTTTTATCTGCAAAGGTCTTGTGAATATTTATGCACATTTTATCTTCCCTGCCAATCAGTTACTTTTCAGGTAGAGTCCATTCATCTTTGTCTCCCATCCCCATTTTATGACTTGTCATACGAGGTATCCAGTACTACTTTTAAACATATTGAGGGGGAAAATGCTTGCATTGCCTTCTGCTGTTTGTGAGTATACGTTCTTTCAAATTGCCCCCTAAGTCTTCATCTTGAGTGACAAACGTAAACTGCAGAACTGCCGTGACGCACTCTCAGAATCCACTCCAATAAACCACTGCTCTTGGTTACTCTGCTAATGGAATGAAGCAGGTAGGAGGGAAGTAGTGAAAGCGCCCTGTGATTCAAATGTCACCGGAGCCTTTGATTTTAGTGGGAATGATGAAGTTGTCGGAGGTAAGTGTCACTCCTCGCTTCATTCAGCATGCCCTTTGGAGAGATGGAATGGTGAGGACAGAGAGGAAAAGAGGATAAAGACACATATTAAAAGGGGACTGGAAAGCTGAGCCACTCATTCATGGAAGGCAAGAGAATCAGTCTGCCTATGATCACACCTTTTTTCACTCATCAGTCAGCTATCATGTTGAAAGCGGGGCAAACTCCCTTCCCCCGGCTGTTTCGCAATCTGAGAAGAAAGGTAGTTCTCCCAGAAAATGGAATCGATTGTGTATGTTGCCAGTGATTTTCACAAGTGTGGATGTTTAAGAAATAGGAAGAGATAATAGATGGAAGAAGGGATTGAAAGAATTGAAATGGGATTTTGAAGCAGACATTTTTATTGCTTGTGGCTCTGGAGGACAGGTTGAATTCAGGTGTTTAAAATTCACAGGTAATTCAAATACAGGTAACTTCAAACTGTCCTCCTGAAATCTTTGTACTGGAGCTCTTCAATGAACAAAAGGGGCAGATTTGTGTTTTTGAGCTTTGGGGAGTAGGTTTTCCATGCTCAGGTGCAGATGTATGGGGTGAGGCATTCGAAGCTCGCTAGAGTGGAGAAGAAATGGCCTCCAAGGTGAGGCAGGAGGGACCGAGAGCAGTCCAGGAAACTCCTGGGGTCTGGGAAGATATGTACGAGCACGAGTTTGAACATTTTGAGTGAGGAATTTTGAGTGGCTTGTAGACCAGGAACGACAGAGTTGAGACAGGCAAGGTAAATTGGGGTCCTCCTGCCAATGGGAGGTTTTGAGTGATTTTAATTCATTAAATATTTGTTTATTGTTCTGTCCTCTTAGACCGTAAACTCCTTTAAGGGAACACCGCGTCACACTCGTTTTTGTATTTCCGTCACCTAGTGCAATGTCTGGCATGTGATAGAATCAGCGACTTTGCCTAACTGAACCAAACTGTTCCCACTAGACCAAACGTGCATGGAGGGCCGAAAACCTTCCAATGCAAGTCGGTTACAGCAAGGCGGCCTCCAATGAATGAGTGATTGGTGAGAGCGGTGGACTGAAGTAGACAGTTAACTAATTGTAAACTGGAACTGTTTTTCCAAGATAAAAATAGCTCCCTCAGATGAAACCAGTAGGGCTTCCTTTTGAGTTTTCTTTTAATAGAACAGGATATGAGCAAGTTCAGCTGAGCTCCTGCAGAAGGCTGAGGCTGCAGAGGGAAGCTGGGTGGGCTGGAATGCCTTCTACATCTGACTCTCACTCCCTTTATTCCAATCCTCCTTCAGTTGAGATCTGTAGAGGCTAAGTGATTGCCTGAGGCCACACAACCAGTCCCAACTTGTCCCCTCAAGGGTCGGTGCAGCAATTTCCAGGCAGAAATGGAAACACTATTCATCAGGGCCCTTTCTAAGGACAAGTTCCCAACTCCAAATGCAGCCATTCCAAATCAGGTGTGACCTGTGACCTCACCTCAGGGCTTTTCTTCACTGTTGCTGGGGAGCGGTTAGGTTGGTTTTGGTGATATTGATATAAAAGATCACTACCAGATTAACACATAGGATAAGATGATTTTCCTTTTCAGCTATGTGGACCTTCAGAATGTAAAATTTCTTGGCAACGTTTATATCTGATCTGGTTTAAAGAGGAGAATTTCCTGCCTTTGCTTTTCTTTAAGCAGACTAACCACTCACCTGCCCAAAGGGGACCTTGTTTTGCCATCCTCCAAAGGCCATATGGTCTGCAAGGGGACGTGCTAATGGATTAATTGTTTTGTGCATTCTGCTTCTCACAAATTCTGGCAGCTTCATTTGCATTGAGAGTAGAATTTCTTTGAGTATCTTGGCATTTCCCTTGGTTTTGAATGGTTCTTAATGTTTCTTTGAAAGGTTGTTCAACCTTTAGTGATGGGTATGGCTTTCTCTATATAAGGAGTTTTTCTGGGTGCGGGATGGAGAAAGTGAGAGAAAGGGAGAGGGATCTTTTTTTATATACATACGTTATATCTATACAGCAAACTGTAGATTATTTTGGAGCCTCATATTTACGTGGTTATGTTCACTTGGCTCAAATACTTTAGTTATGTGGGTTAAAAGATTAATGCATGCAAAGGAATGTTGATATTTAGCCTGACAAAAACTATGCATTTACAGAGCTGTGGTTTGCTTTTCAAAATGTAGAAATGTAGAAAAGGTTTGTTTCTTACCTGTGACAAAGAATTCCAAGTATAAGACTATTCCGGCTCACGGAGTAAATGCATTTTTTAACGTTCAGTGTACATGGTATATTTTAGATCAAATAGCTTTATAGTGTATCAGGGCGGTAATTCTCAACGCAGGGTGGAATCTGACTTTTGGGAAAGGGAAATTGAAGGTCGAAGAAGCTTAACGATACTGATGTTGGTTAAGTCTGGGTATACTGGCCTCCTTAGAACAGAAGTACTTCCTTTCCCTGCAAACAAGTTCAGGACTTCCAGAGCTGGGAAATCATGTAGTAGAACTGAATGGTATAAATCACTCAGACAAATACAGGATAAGGCTATTTTGGGACATGTTTGTAATTAGGCAGGGTTACATGATGATAAGGAGTTTTCAATGGCTCCTCCAGTTTCTGAGGTTGTTCTGTGCTTTGCATTCTCAGTAATTCTTTCTGGAGACCTTAGTCTTTGGTGGGGAGGGGTGTATGCTTCTGTGAATTTGACAGATTTCCACACCACTGAAGAGAATCTGCGATAGGAATTAACAGTTACCGAGGACCACTCTGTACTGTCCAGCACTTGTACCTCCTTTGAGGTAGGTAGAATTTTTCTTAGTTTGCAGATGAGGAAACAATACATGAGTTAGGAAACCTGCTCAAGGTCACCCAGCTGAAAAGAGGAGGGATTTAAATTCAGAGTTACCTGAATCTGAGGTCTGCTTTGGAGAGGAGCTGTCTATTCCTAGACACGGACATATTCAAGTTGTGAGTCCTTGGACTAGCCTCATGGGATGTTACGAGAACTACAAAACTTCAGGCCCCATCCCAGAGCTAGTGATTCTGAATCTGCATTTTAACAAGATCCCCCATTTGATTGCAAAGCACTAGTGCACAGGAACACTGCAGTCCAAGCGAGGTAACATGACTCTAAACATGTCCCTAGAGGAAATCTGATGGTTGTCCTCCAGGATATCCTCGTCCAAGGACAGGGATGCAGCTAAAATCTTGGGCTTTCGGGGATGCAACCAATCAATCATCTCTAATTATCCTGCTCAAGCAAAAATGACAGGGCAAGGCTCAGGAGTAGGATGGAAGGAAAGTTTTCTCCTAGGCAATCCTGGGGTCAGCTGTCCTTAAGTAGATGCACGGGATAGCTGGTTATCTGCAGCATGCGTGGAAAGCTGTCTACCCAGAATGTCTCCATGGCTGCCACTGATCCCTCTGAGCTTCTATGTTGTTCTTGATAAAATGCTGAGTGTTTGTCTGTTGTTAAGATCTCACTGTGAACTAGTCTGTTGGATCTTCTTAAAGTGTCCCAGAGCAGATTTTCTCAGGTTGGAGAAGGAAGAAAGAGAGCTAGACTGGGGAATAGCAATGGCATGAAAATAGAGAAAGGCATTGAAAGGAGCCCAACCTCCACAACAGTCCTATCCTGGGGCTGGAAAAGTGTACTTTACCTTCATCTCCTAACTGGTTTTCCTTTTAGAATTCCCCCAGAGATCTAGGCTGGAGACATCAGAGTCCTTGTCTGTCATTCTCCTCCCTTCCAGACTCCTGTTGGTTCCCAAGCCCTGTGAGTATGTCTTCACGGTGCTCTCTCTTCCTTTTCATACCTGTCATTCTAGCTTGAACCTGTGTGATCTCACACTGGGACCGTGACAAGAGTTTCTTAAGTGATCTTCACTCTTTTCCCCTGCAATGTAAACAGCATTGCCAGAATCATCTTCCTGGTAATACAGCATGGCACCTGCCACTCTTACTCAAAAACTCTCAGCTCTTACTGAGAACAGGCTAACGCCCAAAATGTGGGGCTGTCTCAAATCTATTCCAGGCTGCCTCTGTCTGACTTATTTTCCAGTAGTCCTTCTGGAATATGTAAACTCCACAACGGCAGCCTGAATGCCTTGTTTCCGCTGTTCGCTCCTAGCCTAGTGCCTGCACACAATTCGTTCTCCGTAAATACTGATTGATTGAGTGAATGAGCCGGTTCTCATGTCAATGTTTTATAGTCTGGCTAGACTACTCCTTGGTCAGGCCGTTTTCCATGGCTGGACTTCTCTTCTCTTTCTTGCCATTTATGGGAATGCTGTGAGGCCCAATAAAGGCTCATTTCCTGGAAACCTTTGATTTAGCTCACTGAGATTATTCTTCTTCCAATCGAAGCCCTTCTCATGAAGTTATTTATTTGGTACTTAATTATGCATAATCTTCCTTTGCCATCTGTTTGTGTATGAGTCAGTCTGTCCAGATAGACTATAAGCCTCTTGAGGTCAGAAGTGATTTACATTTCTTTATTCTCAGAATTTACCATCTTTCCCTTTGGCCTTTCCGCATCCCGTGTGCCCTCCTCATTCCTGGTCACTCGCAGCACTTGCTTTGGGTATTATGGTTGCTCGTGGGTCACGCACCTCCTCCGCTCAGGAATGCATGTGGTTCCCGGGGGCAGATCCTTCATCATCAGCTTTCTCTTTGTGTCATCTACAGTTTGTTGAATGATGGATGCTGTATGCTTTGTCCTTTTGAATTTTGTGTCCCTTCTTTTTCCTTCTGCCCAGTTCTTAGAACTCCCATTTCTCCACTGCTGCCAGTACGATCCTAGTGAATAAAAGTTAATGCTCCCGTGACTCAGTGTATCCTCCAGCTAGGGTGTGAAGGTGAGTCAGGAGCCGCCTCAGACAGCAGTGGTAGATCTGTTCCACCCTGAAGAAGAGGCAGGAGCCTGCCTGGTGATCAGAAAAGAGGTTTTTCCCCTCCTCATTGTTTCCTGGAACTGAGTAGAACAAATTATTTAACTCTCTGTACTTCAATTTCATTTTTCTTTTAAAAAAGGAAGTAAGAATAGTTTACATTCTTTTCGTAGTGGTGCTGCATTGAGTATTAATAAGAAGATTATAAAATGCTTTGAATCCAATCATTGAGACACGTAAAGTACCACACCCCTGTCATGGCTGCAGCTCTGTAGACGGCCCTCCTTTCTGGCTCTCCTGCCCTCCTAACCCCAAGACAGTTACTTTGTTGTTAGTGCAGTTGGGTCATTTCCAACTCCTAGCAACACTGTGTTCAGCAGAGTTTCGTGCCATCCTCTCATCTCCCGGTTCTATATCAGACAGTGCTCCACGGCTAGTCACAGGGTTTTCATGGCCAATTTTTTCAGAAGTCGGTGGTCAGATCCTTCTTCCTAGTCTGTCTTAGTCTGGAAGCTTCGCTGAAACCTGTCCACCGTGGGTGACCCTGCTGGTGTTTGAAATACTGGGGGCATGGCTTTCAGCATCCAAGCCATGCACAGCCCTCATAGTATGACAACCGATAGATGGGTAGTGTGGTTTCCTGACGGGGCAAAGAACCAGGGCCACAGTGGTGAGAGTGCCTACTCCCAACCACTAGATCCCAAAGGCTGGCCAATGCAGTTTCTACATCAGCATTTTTCTGACAAACTTGTTCAAGTCTTGGATCACTAAACTTTAGGGAAACCATATCATTTATTTCTAGTGTTTTAAGAGATTGTTTTTGAAAGAGTTACATGTTGCCTGTTAAGGAAATACATCAAAATTGGAATCGAGTAAGGTTAGAAATGTGTCAAGAAAACAGACACATCTCTGCTTGAGCTGTCCAGCTTCACGCTTTGACATCTACTAGTTTGGGTAGGGATGAATGGCAGAAAAGAGAAATCACAGAATGAAATGAATTAGTAATGAACTTGTTGAATTTGGGCAAGATAGCTTGCCTATTTGAAAAATTCTTGGCAAAAATTTCTCATGCCCCTCCTCCCTGATTGGCTGGGTAATTTGAAGTAGGCATATTGCATTTGAATTTTCTGAATAGAGTGAGTTCAGTTGACCCTTTTGTATATGGTGGATTGTTCAAAGTGCACTCCTGGGAGTGGGGAAAGGACACCCTTTTCTGCTTTACTCCTTGGCTGCAGGAAGCACAGCCTAGCCTAGAAGCATGCTAAACACAGGATTATATTCATTTCATACCCATGACAAAAGCTTCTGCTAGTTTTATAATTGCAAGTAGAAATAATAAAGTTCTTAGATGTTCATATGAGAAGTTATGGGAGGAAAATGAAATAATTAATTAATAACCAAAATAAGGTTTCGAATGAGCCCCCCCTCCCCCAGCCTCGGTGCCCTCCCTCCATGCCCGAGTCTGAGACAACTTTCCAGATCTAGGCTCAACAAAATCTCACCCCCTCAAACAAGCCTTCCCAGACAGACTCCTTCCTCCTCCTTATATCCACGGAACATTATTTGAAATGCTGTTACTCATACATCACGGGCTGGCTCTCTTGTGTTAGAATCATCAGGATTCTTGTCTCATCAAGATTTGGAACTCTAGAGAGCAGAGGGGTGTTTCTGGGCATTAGCCAGTGGTCTCAATCTAGTTGAGAAGCACCTGTGGAGCTTTTAAAAACGTCAGTCCCTGGACTCCATCTGACACCAGTTGAAGTCAGAGTTCCTGGGGGTGGGACTCAGGCACAACTATATTACTTTCCAAAGCTTCCTGGATGATGATTCCTAAAAGCAGCCAGGGTTGAAAGCCACTGTCAGGAGGTATTTAAGAATTGTTGACTATGCCATAATTTGGAGCAACATTAAATGCAAACTGCTCAGGATATGTTTTTGCCCTTCCACAGCAAACTACTGAACTTAGAGGTTTGGGGACTTTTTTTGGCGGGGGGAGGAGGAAAGGGTTAGGGAGGGTATTTGCTTAAGACATGTGACTTCTATAAAAAAAGAGACTGGTTCCCAGGGGACTTCACAGAAGAGGAACGTTTGGGTGAACAGCACACGGGGCCTTCAGTGATGGCAAGGCTGTAGCCGGCTGGCTAATGCCTTGTAACCTGAGACCTTCTGTCCCCTTCCCACTTGGGTGTTATACCTGGACCAGAGGCCTCCGGAACATCACAGGGTAGCAGTCCACATGGGCAGGTGTTTCAGTAAGTTTGGAATGAGGCTCACGAACCTCTTTTTCACAAGGATTCCAGGTGATGCCAGTGGGAAAATGGATAGCCGAGAAGGACTGCTCCACAGCCCTGCGGAACTGAAAATAATGTGGTCTTGTCTCATGAGCGCTGGGTCTTTTTTGCCTTTCCTAGATTGTCTTACTTATCTCCCAAATTGTATAATCATATACATATTTTCTCTAAAACTTTTATGTATTGCTGAAGTGTCGCTGCTTAGATCGTACGAAATTTACTTTGCTGGAGTGAGGGACCACACCGCGTAACTTAAACGTCAGGCTAGATTTTAAAAATTCTTCACCGAGAGGCCGTTGGATGAGTTCAGTGTGCAGGCAGGGAGAACCCTCCTCCTCTCTGAGCCCTTACGCTTTGCCCGTCCTCCTCCCCCTGTATTTCAACCTTGAGCCCCAGGCTTTGCGCTCACCTCTGCATGTCCTTGGCGCTGTTTGCACCTCTCCTCATTCTGAAGAATTCGACAGTGGCCTCTTTTTCCTTTGAAGAAAGAGGCTTTGCAAGTCCAATTATTCCCACTCAACCCGTGTAAGTGCCATGCGTTGAATCCCATTATGCATATTTTTATTTTAGTTGCTATATATTCAAATGGCAACTTTCTCCAGTTGAGGATATTTAGGGGGGAAAAAAATCCCTGGAAGTTGACTATAGGGGAGGAAAAGAGAAAAATGGAAGAATCAAAATAAGGAATGCCTAGGAAGGGAGTCTAACGTCCCTAGGACAGCACTTGTGTGTCTGTTGGGAGGGACTTCAGCCTGGAGGTGAACGGAGGGCTGGACCACCCTGGGTGCTGGGGGAGTGGACTTGAGAAATAACAACTCCACAGTACAGAGTAGATCTTGACAAAGATTTTCGACTTCAGCTAACCAAGTTACCCTGTATCTCTGGCTCCAGTTAGGAACTAGAAGGTCAGTTGAACATTTGATTAGAGAATCAGGCACAGGGAAACAAGTTTCTTATTACATATAAAATCTACATCCAAGCACAATTAATTCAAAACCACTCATTAGGCCCACTGGAGAGGAGGACTCAGAGATTTCAGTCTAGCAAGGGATGATAAAGTGGAAGATGATAAAGTGAAGGTTAAGAGTTTGGTGCCCATTGTTGCTAATTCAAGGTGTATGAAATAGAGCTGATGTTTTCTTTATAGGGTGCTGTCCTTAGTATTTAAGTGTCTAAAAACGCTGATGGAATTTGTGTAGTTTCACTCCTGGTTTTGGTCCTCTTGCTTGGTTTTCCACCTGGCATCCTAATTTTTTTGCCACAGAGGTTTTTGGAAACTTTGCTTCTCCTGCTAGTGGGAAGTGGTTACAGGTTAGAGAGCGTTGAAACACCCTACTGCTGTCTTTCTGTGGTCAGCAGGCTAGGTGGTCACCAGCTCCAATGCTCTGAGAGCCCATAGGGAAAGTCCTGGGGGAGCCGAGAGCACCTTGGGGGGCAGAGTTGGTTCCGTGTTTCATGGAGTGAACTGAGGGAGAGAGGTGTTCTGAAAACACAGCGGAAACAGTTTCCTGTTTCCCACTTCCCATTCATAATTCAGCAGACGATGTGCCTTCATGGATTGATCATGTAGTCTTCTCCCTGACCAACAGGTTGGTTGAAAAAGAAAGTTTGCTCGGCACAGATCTAGGAGTCAGGAGTGTACTGTGTGCTGAGGAAAACATTTCAACTGTTCTTTGAAGCGAAAGGAAAGTTTCAACACTGACTTAGTACACGTGGCTATCATAAAAATTCCTGTTAATGAAAACAGAAACTCAGATTTAAATAGATGAGGCTTCCAAATTCCTAAGCCATCTATTAATTTCTTTTTTCACGCTTCATTCCATTTGCTTTGCCTCACAATGCAATTGTTGCTGTAGGGCCACTTTATTTCCACCTAGTAGCTGAATCTGCAAATACCACAAAGCTTTATTTCCTTCAGAAGGATTTAGTTTGATTAATCTACACTCCTGGGTGACATTTCTCAGTTGAGTGGGAGGGAAAAAAAACGTGTTGAATTGAACCACATTAGCCACATCATGGATGGCGCAATGTAGGGAGTGTGTGTAAGTGATTTATTTGCCTTATTACTTAAGTGAAGATGTTTCCAAGCTTAGGTTTTACCTTGTCCTATAAGAACATAATGAGCAAGATATTTTAGACTATGGTATTGAATGTTCTGCAGGATGAAGGTCCATTTTCTGCCAAATGTGAAATAGGAGAGCAGAATAAAAACCACGTGCTTCACATTATGCAAATGTTATCTGAGGGATGTTCGTGTTTAGGAAAATCATAATCAAGCTCACCATTTGTAGGTACGCACAGCACAGCTCCTTTGCCATACAAAATTGGTTTCATCATAATTGCTTACCTTTATGTGTTTTATTTTCATATGTGTGGTAAACTCGATTTGGTTATGCTGAAAAACTATTCAGTAGAAATGGGTAGCATGGAGTCTGGTTTGAGTCCTGGCTCTCGTAATTTTGGAGCAATTCCCTCAGTTTTCACATCTGTAAAGTAGAAATGTTCATAATATTCATAATAATAAATCATCTCCTAGAGTTGTTATAAGAATCAAGTCAAATAAATTATCTGGAAGTGTATTGTAAACTGTAAATAACTTGGTAATTTTAAGAAGGTATTATAGAAGCATAGATTTTCTTTAAAACTAAGGGAGCCTTCGGGGTGTGCTGTATGAAGTACTGGACATCCCAGAGAGTTTTCCAGACAGTCCAACACATGTCCAAAACTCAAATCCTGTTAAAAACACATTTCAATAATAAAAGACACGTCATGGCATTCTGAGGTCTAGATTTAAAGGGAGTTAAGTAAACATCGAACGATTTTTTTGTAATCCAGGAAAAAGCTTCAGGATTTGCTTTTGCTTTTGGTATTTGCTGGGTGTAGTGGGGGAGAGGGGTAGCAAATAGGAGTCACTGCAGGACTGATCCTTTTGCATCACCAGCGAGATTCCCTACGTGACACCACCAGGAGTTTATCGCCTGAGAAGGTATCAGAAGCATGTGAACAAACACCGTGTGTTCTAAATGACACCCGTAACATTCCTCCACATACATTAGGGCCATGCACAGTTGCACATGATAAAGATTCTCTTCCACCATTCTCAAGGGGAATCATTTGAATTTATTAGTTGTTTTCTCCGCTTCATGCCTGCCACAGTGTACTGGTAAGTAAATACTCAGGCTGCTTAGCAGTGGCTGTCGTCTGGGCGTGGAGTATAATACAGTTTAAGTGCAAGTCCAGCCTAAGCCTCCCAGTAGCTAGGAAAAACAGGTGCTGGACTTCAAAGAGATCTGGAAGGGAGCCTGGCCAGGTCTCTTACTTTTCCAGCCCTGGCCATCATGTGACATGTGCACGGGACAACAGTGAAAAGCAGCCCTTGATGCAGAACCAAGTGGGTTTTTTATTAATTCGATTCGGCCCAGATCTGTTGATGTAGAAAACATGCTCTCATCATCACTTGCTTCTTTCAAAATCCCTAAAATCTTGTATTCCGATAGCATTTAGTGGATCACATCTCATACTGCAGCAGTGTGTGCCTGCCAGTGAAGTGTCTGAAAGTGATTTCAACTAATTTTAATAAGCTCTTTGACGAACGTCCACCTTTCAGTACATACCGAGAATAGTACATATATCCACCAAGTTGTGCCAAATCTTATTCTTTTCTCTTTTTTAATTTTAACATCAAATTTGTACTTTGTTTAATAGTAAAAGTATAAAGCCATGAGCTATGCAAGGAATGAATAAAGATTATTCTGAGTAGGCTTGTGTGCCACATGAATGTCCTTGCTTTTTTCTTTCATGGTTTGACCCATTGTGATGTGAATATTCCCTTTGACACAGTCTTTGATTGCATTACATTATTTCTATAAGAGATATTAAAGACTGTTAAATCTTTATACTGATAAATTTGTTAAAACTTCCTCAGCAATATTCACAGCAAGGAGGGGTTGGTGGACGTGTTTTTGCAAATAAGCTTCCTTTGCCTGCTTAGTAATTTCCTTCGGGTTTTCTGGAAGTGTTGCCCATAAGTGACACATATGGGTGGGTGGAGTAAAATGATGGAGATCTTTATGCCAATCTGATAAGCAAACAATTCTAATAGTCAGTGTTAAAGAGTTGGCAAATTTCTCTCAGAGTCCCTATTATTTTTGATGCTGCCAGACTGAACAAAAGACGTGGCAGTGAGACTAGAAGGGGTTCTTGATCTCCGCCAGGTAATTTCTGTGTAATCGTCTTATGGATTCTTAACAGACTTTGGAGAACATTTGGATAAAGTTGGTGGCAGTTTTATTGCTACCTTCCGACTCTACTTTGGGCCTGTAGCAGTTTCTGCCACTTTGTCACCAATGGAAAAAAAAAAATGCTGTTACTTTAGTGGAATAAGATGACATTCCGTACCATTTTCCTATACTCATCTCAGAAATCGTCTAAAATGGTCATATTTTGAAGAGCAAAGCATTCTGTTGATGTTGATTGGCTCTGAGACATTGCTGACATTCTAATTTGAAATTATATTATCTGTCATAAGAATGAGCAGCGTGAACTAATAGAAGCTGGCAGTGGAGATATGTGGAGGTCCCCTGGGCCCCAACTTCCATTTTTGTCCTACAATCCTACTGGGCTGTGGGCCCAAGGGAGGCAGAGGGTCTGTGCTGTTCACTACTTTTCCCCCAGGACCTAGTTCAGTACGTGGTGTAGAGTTGGAGCTCAGTTTGTTGAATTACTTCATTAATTAATTGAGTGAATGAAAACCAAGTAGAAAAGGAGATCCTGGGAGCAGCTCCAAGGATAAGCAATTCCCATAATCAATTGCATCTTGTTGTTTGTTTGGTTGGTTGGTTTTCAAAGGCCAAGACTGTAGGGCAAATTCCACCAGACTCTAGTCTTCATATGGTTGTTGTTTGTTTGTGATGTGGTGGATGGAATGAAGGTGTCCTTTCCCCATCCTAGCACCGCACCTCTCCTGTTGTGTCTTGGGTGGCACCATCAACCCCATGCTCCCTTGTTGCTGCTGCCCTCCTCTACTCAGAGATACTCAGCATTGGTGGATATTTAGATTATTTCCCTTTTTGTTAAATACTCCTAGTATTCCTGTCTAGTGGATTTGGTGAAGCAGGATGGGCTGATTCATAGGGTATATGCATATGACACTTTGAGAAGAACTCCATAACTGGCTTCCAGAAAGGTTTCACCTATTTACATGCTTGCCGAGGGCATAAAGGAGTGGAGAGTTATGAAAATAAAGTAACATTTTGGAATTATTGGAGGATAATTCCAAGTAACTAAAAACTAACTGCCTGTAAGCTCACAGAAATTTTGAGGACAAGAGATTCTTTTTTTTTTTTAATATCCTGCCCCACACAGTTAACTGATGAATGTAATTGACCTATTCAGTCAGAAAGTCTCTTCCCTTTCATACTTTTCCCCGTTACCTGGGCATATTTCCAGGGGGTTTCAGAGGAAGAAAAAGTAGCTCTTTCCTATGAGGTTATGCTAGTTCTAAAGTGTTTACTTAGATGCATGGTGGAAGCTCGAAAGGTATTTATTGAACTCACTCCTGTGGTTCAGCTTTCAACTATAAAAATCATAGGAGTAGAGAAAAAAAGGAAGAAAAACTAGAGGCTGAAATCAAGGCAGGAAGAGAGGAGATCTAGAAGAAGGGCATGCCACCAATGGGAATAGGTCCAGCGTGTGCGGAGAGGAGTGGGTGGCAGCAGGAAGTCCCCCATGTGCGGAAGGTTGGTGAGTAGACGGACTGTATTCAAAAGTAGATAGTGATGAAGTGGTTAGTGAAAGCAGAAACTTGAAAAGCAAGATGTGGAATTGGGATCTATGATTTCAGAATTTGAAAGAAATGCGACATTTCTTAGTAGATTGTACTTAGGTTGTGTTTACTAAGCAACAACCACCTAGTGAGATTACTAGGTATGGCCAGTCCTGATAAAACTAAGTCTTCATGGAAAGGAAGGAAGAATGTTGGACTGAAATCTCTGCCCAGCTCAGCTCCTTTTTTGGAGTGTACAGTCGGGAGGGAAAAATACTGTTAGGTTTGTCTACAAAATGGGAAACACCTGATTAAAAGAAACATGGAGCCAGTTTTGACAATCGAATTGGCTACATCCAGTGGAATACCGATAAAGTATTCCTAAAATCCCTTTTGTTCGGGGGTAAGATAAAGGTGACCTAAGTGATGGGGAAATTTAGTTTACGTGGCTTTAGCGTTAGACAGGTCAATGACAATTCTGCTGTGGATTTTTAGGACAGGGAATGCTACAACTAGAAAAACCTGTAACTACACTGCTGCTGCCTCTCAGGGTAATCTATATTCTAATGAGGATGAATGTCACCTCTCCAGTGACAACCAAAACATGGAAGTCCTGGATCAGTATGCTCACTCATTCTGCTCTAACTGTGCTTTCTAATTTAGAAACGTTGGGTTTATTTTTAATTTTGAGAAGGTAAGTGTGTTTGTAAAAGCTGTAAAACCCAGAATTCATTTCCATTAAATTGGCTGCATTCTTGGACATTGTAATCCTAGCATGCACTTTGTCTCGCGAGAAGTCGCAGCAATGAGAAGACTGAACTCTTTCCCCGTGACTTTGGGCAGGTGATTTTAACCTCGCAGAGAACACAGTTCCTCATCTGCAAAGTGGAAATAGTGTCTCCTTCCAGTCACAGGGTTGTTTGAGGGCTCAAACTGGTAAATGCTAAAATACTGCAAAATTGTAGGGTACTTTCTGCTTTTAAATTAATTTGTACTCATACGTCAATTTTTATCTAGGGCCTAGATTCTAGGCCAAGAGAGCTTTCAGGTTTCATTCGACTTGAATTAGCCCCACTTTACCCTTGCTTTAAAATTGGTCTTTCTATTTCCTTTCATCCCTTTTGACCATCACTCCATCCTTCAATAATAAAACAGAGCTGCAAGTAGTGAAATCAAGATGAAATTATAGAATTGTAAAGCTGGAAGTAGCTACAGGAAAAGAGAAAAGCAATCTAGTTAAAGTAACTCTCATCAAAGTGAAAATGACCGACAGGGATAGCTCTAACAGGATTATTTACAATTTTTAGAGATGTGCTACTGACTGTTAATCTGAGTAAATTTCAAATTATGGAAGATATGAGGTATTGATAATTTGGGACTCAAATTTCTTTCCAGCTCATGTTTTGGGGGCTGGGGGAGTGATGTGTCTATATAATTCTCCATTAAGAAACAATTTGGGGGGCTGGCCCCGTGGCTGAGTGGTTAAGTTCGCACGCTCCACTGCAGGGGCCCAGGGTTTCACTGGTTTGGATCCTGGGCGCAGACATGACACCGCTCCTCAGGCCACACTGAGGTGGTGTCCCACCTGCCACAACTAGAAGGACCCACAACTAAAATATACAACTATGTACTGGGGTGATTTGGGGAGAAAAAGCAGAAAAAAAAGAAACAATTTGGGGCTGATGTTGAAAATCAAATTGATTGCAATCCATGGGAGAGGGAGTCTGTCCCATCTTTTTTCTTGTCATTTGTTTATATTATTTTCCCTCCTCTGTCTCATCCTAAAATATGGGGCAATTTCTGGGTTCCAAAGTGTTCCTTTTCTGACGTGTTGCTGACCTCTAATTTCACGTATTAGTGTTCTTCCCTTAGTTCAAGGAAGTGTTCCTTTAACTGTAGACTGGAGTTTGAAAAGAAAAGTGGTTGGTGATTTGAAAGACTTGCCACTTCTCCAATATTTCAGTCTCCACATAGTGCTTCCACAACAGAGTGAGCACAACTGTGGACTGTGCAAGGCTGCTCTCCTACGTTTTGGGTTTCCTCAATTTGTCCTTTGACATCAGGTCAACAAACTTCTGTAAAGGGCCAACTTGTAAATATTTTAGTGGAACATATGGTCTCTGTTGCGACTCTTCAACTCTGCCGTTATCCATAAAGTCAGCCATAGAGAATACATAAATGGATGAACATGGGGGTGTTCCAATAAAACTTTATTTACAAAAACAAGCAGTGGGCCAGATTTTGCCCATAGGCTGTAGGTTGCTGACCACTGTTTGACATCATTTCCATAAAGCTAGACCAGATGCACTTATAATATTAAATAGAATGCATGCAATTAATTTAGGATATTAGTTTGTAAATACTCTAAAGTTGAATCAAAGATAGATTTTTCAAAGTTTACTTAGGAGTTAACCTATGAAAGGCTGTGTTATTGCAATTTTCAGTTCTTCTTTACACTATGTAGCTATGGGTTGAATTAGGCTAAGGCCTAGCAACAGGCTTTGGGAATATTTATTTTTCTCCAGTATTTACTTTTTCTTAAATACTTTCTCAGGTACTTACTTTTCTACACAGCCTGCCATTTTTCACATTACACTGTCATTTTAAATTAATGCCACTGACCTAATGCCAACTATATACCAGTTTTAGAGCGGGAAACTGTGTAAGAGGGAGAGCAAGGAAGGACTCGGAGAGGGAAGTTTACCTTAAATGATCCTTGAAGTCAACATCAGATACCTTGAGAAGCCATCGCAGCTTGATTTTTAAGATCTTCAATTACAGTACTTTGATTCTTAACCTTAAAAAATTTCTCCTTCAACCGTTTCAAGCCATGTGGAATATCTATTACTGCTGAGGAATTTACTGTGGTTTTCATTGATCGCAGCCCCAGACTCTGGAATATGTATTAATTTATTTGGGCAGAAAGTGCAGGAATCCACATGCAGAATAAAGTGAACTTTATGCTGAAGCAGAAGATTGAAGCTGGGAATGATTAATTCTTAAAAAAATGAACCATCAGCATTAATAAATATTGCTTTCTAAGGTTATTTTGCAGTTTGCTTTTGAAAGTACTGAGGTAATCTGACATTCCGTTTCAAAGTGAGGGTGTTTTTCCCATGAACAATATTTGTTTAGAGTCACTGGTAAATTATTAATCTGCGTTCCAGTGTCTCATGTTTGAAATGCCAGCCCTCCCTATCCGTGAGGGATTTGATCTCATGCTGTAATCAGCAGAGGGTTCTGGGAAGTGGGAATGGCTGTGGTTTGCTCTTTCAAAGACCTTAAGAGAGAATCAAAAAGCCGTGGTTATACAGGAAGCAGGCCTGCCCAGCGTTTGACAGCTGGCAGCTTCCACATTGAGTCATATGATGCCGTGAACTTGGAGGAACACTATATTGTGGGAAAGTTTGGGTGGGCTCCCCGCCCCCCTCTGACTTGCAGAGGTCCTGGAACATCCTTTAAAGTATTCCTGCAGCTCTTTTGAACAGATGTCAGAATCTCTTTCGGTTTGGAGCTACCCCAATGTTTATATTTTGAGCCTTTAGTCCATGTTCCTCCAACAATGCACATTTAGGGGCGCTATTGGGACCTCTAATGAGCTGGACTGGTCTTAAGATTCTAGGGAGCCCTGGCCCTGGCTCCGTAATACGTTCTAGCTGTGGCACATTAGGTAAGTCACTTAACCTCTCTGATTCCCTCATGGAGTGGAGGTTGTAACAGTATGTACGTATAGTGTTGTTTACAGACTAAAAGGAATAACTCATGGGACCCAGCATGAGGTCTCCTCCACAAGATTGAAAGCTCCATGGGGAAGCCGTATTCTCAGTGTCTCTAGCAGTGCCTGGCCCACAGAAAGAGCTCAAAAGATATTTGTTAAATAAATTAATACGAAGCACTCAGTAAATGTTAGTTATTACTGTCATTATTAATAATATTCTCATACTTATTACTTATGTTACCCTTAGACTCAAGTTTCATTCTGAGTCCCTCTCCTTACTTTCTGTTGATGACTAATTTTTATGAAGCATCTGTGGTGTCAGCTGAGTGCTGGGTTCGTATCCTGATCTGCCCTGATCAGCTGTATGTAAAGTTGCTTGGTCTCTCTGAGCTAGTGTGCTCATCTGTGAATTGGGGTATTAGTGCCTTCTCGTAGAGCTTCAGTGGGTACTGTATCTCTGCCTCAGTTTCTTGAGAATACATGGATATAAACAACCCCAGTACCTATCACTTCCCCCATTTCTTGAATTTTCACATCCCCTAACTGCTTAACCTTCTAGGTGCTGTCTGCTCCACCCCGGGGCCCATTGCAGACTGCCCAGGGTGTGCAGGTCTGGTGAAGTCCTCCGCCTGGGGAACAGCCATGTTGAGAAGGTTTGTCCCGAGTGGCCAGATTTCCTCTCCACATTGACCAAAACATTTGTTTTTTGATCAGGCTCATCTCTGAACTGCTGGAATTGTGTATGTCCTTTAAGTTTCCATGGTGTGTCTTCATAAAATATTTAATACTACTTCATGTTATATGAATTGGAGAGATACCCAAAACAACCACACATCTGGAGGTTCGTAGAGGTTATAAAATGAACTTTCCGGTGCCCTCGCCACACCGGTACCCTTTGGTGTGATGTCTGGTGGGTCACCAACCCAGTGCAGGTCAGTTTCTTTTCAGAGCTTACAAAGTCTTGACAGATTGAGTCTGGGCGTGGACCGAGTTCTCTTTCCTCCTGCAGAATCTCTCTTCCATCCACACTCTCTGGGAGTTAGCACAGGTCCAAGTAGAAGCCACTTAACCTAGTGCAAGAAAATGCACTGCTCTGCTCCCATCTGCTTATCTTTGGTTTGAGCAAAGGCCAAATTCCACAAGGCCTTTTATTGCCTGGTTAATATCCAGGATGAAATTTCTCTTACCCTCTGTGCTGATACTTCTGTAACCTGGCCCTCTGCCCGCTGGGTGTAGTGCAGTGGAATCAGGAACTGTCACCAGCACAGCTGCTCCTCCTGGGACCAGCCCCACGTCACCGCAGTCCCACCACCCAGCTCCGTCTCCTTCGGAGTAGGAACCTCTGTGAGGCTGTGTCTCCTCCCCCTCTGCCTTCTTTCAGTGAGGGGTGAACCCCCATACTCCTGCCTGTGCTTTTGGGCCCCACCTTCTCTCTCAAGACAGCTCCCATGGTGCTGGGGAGGGAAAGGAAAAGAGGGTGTCCATGTGGCTAGCATTCCTTTGCGCACTGACAAGCATCTCAGGCTTGTCCAGGATGTGTCTGGAAATGGCAGCCCAACCTAGCCTTTTCTTGACATTACTCTTTCCCTGACTTCACTCTTTCCCTCACCTCCCACATCCCAGCCATCAGCACGTCATTTCTACTTATAAAGATACATCGAATCTGACAGTTTTGCATCGCTCCATAGCTGCCACCCTAATTCGGTGACCACCATTTCTCACCTAGGATGGTGCAGGATGTTCCTAGTCAGTCTCTCTGCCTCCACACTTGCCCTCCTGTATCCTCCACAGAGTGGTGCTGTTTTTAAAGTAAATAAATGCGTATATTTATCTAATGATTACTATGTACCAGCATGTAAGGTAATATTTAGACTAGATTTCCTGAAAATATTTAGAAAATGGCGTAGGTATGTGGAAAGGTAAGCAGGCGTTGAGTCTGTCAGTGCCCGGTGGTGACCCAGGGCTGCACTTGTAGTGGATGCTTGGGGACCAGAGACAAAGTCTTGTCCCCCACAACGTGGAGGACCAGATTGGAGACTCCTGCACAGAGCTGTGTGCTCCATGAAAGAGTCAAGTAGGAAAATACCTTCCCCGGAACGGAAGATGGTATCATCGCCGTGTTCCTTCTACTGAGACCTCGCCAGTAAGCCCCACCAGGTTCCAGTTCCTAGGGGTGCATGTAGCTGATTACCTTCCTACTCTCCTGAGAGGTTCCCTGACTTGCTGTTCTACAAAACCTTTTCACGTCCGTGGGAGGGGGAAGAATCTTGGCCACTCAGCTGATATCTGAACTGGATGCTTTTGAGTCATTTTCCCGTGTCTTTTCTACTATATTGACGAAGGGAGGAATTTACGTAGCAATTATGTCATCTTTAATTAAAGCCTAGCTATAAAATATACAAGTAGCAATGCATATTTTAGCACAAAAGGAAGGTCCATAGACAAACACAGAATGATAAAATCATTAAAATGTAAATCCATTGTGTAGGAGTCGTTTAGGTGCAAAGGATTATTTAAAAACCAACACATATTGCCAGTTGATGTGGCATTGAAAAGCATCTTGTGATTTTAAATTGGAAGCTGAGTTCAGGCTGGTCACCCAGCTAACTCTACTGTGCAATTTTCCAGAGGAAGTGAGAATTATTTGTGTATTGAGAGAAATATATAGCTGTCTGGGTTTTTTTGCTTTTTGGTTTTTTTTTTTTTAGTGTAAGCACCTGATAATAAAAAATGCACCAAATAGAAGAGGAACTGATCCTTTGAGTTTGATTAGAGTTTGGTCTCTGAAGTACCAAGACCATGAAGAATGTGTGGAGACTTTCCTTTCCCTATTACTTTGAAAGTTTCAGTTGTTGCCTCTTGTACTTTGAGAAGATTCTTAAATGCCTCCACGTTCGGATTCACTGGGCAGCTCTGGTCATAGGTCACATAGGTCAGGGCTGGAAGGGACTGTGGGGGTCCATTCATGTCCCACATTTGACAGGTGAGAAACTCGAGGCCAGATGCTGAGATGCCAGATGCTGAGATTAATTAATTAATTTTAAAAAACAAGGAGGAAATGCTGGATGAATGTTTAAAAATAACTGTTAGTGTGCTTTCATGGAAAAAAGCTAACAAAGTGATTGAACATGTACATTTTAGTACTTATTTTTTAAAGGATATATTATTGGATTGCACCATCAAACTCCAGAAAATTCCAAGTTGAAATATGTAAATCATCTCAACCAACAGTTTATCATGGAGCTGTGTGCTGATCGGCTGATCTCACCCCCTGCTGGCTAGGACTCACTGTAGGAATCTAAGGCCTTCAGTCAAGCTGTGCATCATTTCCACAAAATCCCTGCTTATGTAATTTGGATATATATTTTTTCCTAATAGAAAGGGAAAATCGAATTAGTTTCGATTGTGAAAGCTGCTGAAGGGGAAGATAGTTCTTCAGACTAAAGTCATTTCTTTCCAAAAAAGCCTTAGTATGCTAAAAATAAAAACATATCCAACCATTATTTTGAATTTGTAGCTTGCAGTTGAGATACTCTGGAGTCTTCTTGATGCTTCGTTACTCCTTGTTAGAAGGAAGGCCCTTAGGAGTCATTGAACATCTTTAGGACCTAAGACTCGATTTTACTCCTCAAGTTCACTTAGTCTGAAAGAAGCGAGTGCAGATCTTGGGCGTTCATTCAACCAATATTCTGAGGCTCTGCTGTGCAAGGTGCTTGGAGGGGGAGAGACACAGGCAGGACACAGCACTCTCCTATCTGGGCTTTGGGGAGAAGAACGTTCCCCTTGAACTTGGGGAGCTCTGTCTGTCAGCATCTCTGAGATGCTTCTTCTCCACCGTTTCTCACCTTGAAACAACCCAGATTCTGTGCGTCCTGATTGTTCCCCAAAATCTGCCCGCTTCCCAAACCAGCCTGATTTTCTCATGTTATTATTTCTTTTAATTAAAAACCAAACTATTCTCTTCTATATAATTCGGGATTTAACCAACACTTACATTTTTGTGTGTTTACAGAGCAAGGACACTGTGTAGCAGAGTTACGTCTGGGTTTTCTAACAGTTGAGATGTCGTGTACTCTGCCTCCTTGTCCACACGGATATATGTACCTGTCTGACTTTGTGCCATGCTCTTTGGCCTCAGAAAATCTGGTTACCTTACCTTCTCCCAACTAAGGCTTCTTTTCCTATTTATGATTTGTGGCCAAGGTGGGTCCTGCCCTCTGGGACTGAGGGCACATGGAAAGATGCCCCACTTCGTTCAAATAGACAGCTGGGACAAGCGGACATTCCCTCCTCCACCCCTCTTGGGTCCTGACCCTCAGATATCTCTAGGATTCTGTTTTACTCCTGTTTTTTGAGGCTTCCTCTGTCTCCAGGCAGCCAGCATGGCTCCTGAAGCCAAAGAAGTCACAGTGGGGACATGGAAGGGTCTTTGTGGCTCTGAACTCAGAACACCAGAGCTCCGAAAGCTGTAGTAAAAACAGAAATTGACGGCCCCCCAGATGCTCTTATGGGCCAGGCAGATCCAAGCTGGCTGCTTTCCCTTAACCTCGAGGCCCCCCTCCCTTCCCGCACACTCGGGCCCTGCAGTGCACACCAGCGAGGACGTTATCATCAGACAAGCGCACGTGGCTCTTCTCCATATTGTCCATAATTCTTAAGTATGAATTTTAATTCTGATGTCAAAGGGGTTTCTTTAGGTATCGTGTTCAGAGTTACTTTGTTTCATCAAAACTAAGGCTGCATTCGTTTGCTTATTTTTTTAAGAAACTGATGGTTATTTTCTGTCAATCTTATTTTCATTTTCTGTTGCCAGTGATTTTTAAGAAGCACCATTTCTGTGTACTTTTAAGATAGAAAAATGCTGTTAACTAAACTGAGACATGCCATCAATTGTAAGATATAGTCTGATTTCAGATATGTTAAAATGCAAAAGCAAAACAATGCGCTTTCTTTTCCTCCCAGTGTGCTTCTGAGAATTGATAAAATCTGGGTCAGAACTCGATTAGCTTTCACTTCCCCTCTAATAGAGCTACTTATGTTTTTAAAATAGCCAGGTAGGCAGGACAGTTTCCTTTCAGCCCAGCACCGGCTCTCTCGGCTCCTTCTTACCTCTGCTAGCAAAACACTTGACTGGCCTCTCGAATGCTCTGGATTGTTTAACCACAAAAGGTTTGGTGTGGGTTTCCACAAAAAATGCTGTGGGTTTCTTTTTTCTTTCAATTTCACTTTTCACAAGTAAAAGGTAGTTTTTAAGGTCAAAATCATCAAAGCGATTTGTGGGTATAGACACAGCTTCCCTGTGACAGTTTCATAAGTTATGAGGGTGACAAGAAGGATACCTTTAGAGTCCAGCAACTTCATCCAGTAAAGAAAGGTAACATTGAGAAGTGACCAGTGAAGGAAAAAAGGCAGGAAGGATCCTCAAGTTAAGAGATAACCCTTCTCAGTGTTCTTATGTTGGCAGCTTTCGCCTTGTCTAGAAATCCTGCTGACAGCTTCTGACAGTATTCTTGAATATTTCCAGTGATTAAGAACTCATTGTCTCAGAAGGGAGCCTGTTTATTTTTGAACAGCTAGACTTATTAGAAATGTCAGGGTGATTGCGTTTCTTTTTTAAAAGAATTTTATGTAATCCAATTATTTTCTTTTGAAATTAGAATAAATACAGGTTACCACAGAAACTTCATGTTTGAGCTAAAATTTATATTTTCATGAGATTCATCCATTCATACTGGTTCTGCTTCTCAGAATTACCCAGCCATGGAAGTCTTTCTAACCCATTAACACCTGTCTCCTGTCTCCTCGGAGACTTAAAGGAAGTGTCCAGTTCCTGTAAGATAGGAAGTTAGACAGACCTGGGTTCAAGTTCAGCTCTGCAATTTACTCCCTGCGTGATCTTGGGTAACTTACACATTTTCCTCATCTTTAAAATGGGGATAAGAAAGAGTTTTGTTAAGAATTAAATTAGTTGGCACAAAGCCTAGCAAATAGTAGGTGTTCAATAAATGTTAGTCCTCTTAGTCGCTGTTCTGGTAGGCTTCCTCCACTACTCCCTACCTCCCAAACTCAAGTAAAACAAAAACACCTTACTCCTTTTTAACTTCCTCATTTCTGTGAATGGCACCACCAGTGTTCCAGTCTCATAATTTTGAAATCATGATGTCATTTCTTTATTTTGCTTCAATCTTTCCCTTGATTTCAGTGTCCAGTCAGTTACCTAGTCTTCCACCCTCTGCTTCCTCTAATTCTCCTGACCACTCATTTTGATGATTATCAAACTCTACTACCTGTTTCCCTTGCCTCCAGCTTTTCTGGGACAGTGTGGTGGGAACAGCAAGGATGTTAATGGTAGCTTCACTTGGGTTCATAATCTGATTCCACCACGTACAGGAGTGAATGGGCAAGTTCCTGAACCATTGTGAGACTTAGTTCTGGTATCAGTAAAATGGGAACCTGCCTCTTTCAGAGTGATTGTTGGATAATGAGGTAGAATTACAAGGTAGTGTCTGAAGAGGTCTGGGCATCCATTAAATGCCAGTTCTGTTCCCTCTTCCCCTCCAGTTCACCTTAGCTTTGGCGACAACGTGAATTCCTGAAGTCAGTGTTTTAATTGCATAGTACTTTGCTTTAAAATCCTCTGTGACTTTCTGTTTCCTACAAAGGCGTGTCTAGAGTCTTCTGCACACATGTAATATGAAACCAGGGTTCTAGGGCCAGGCTGGGTGTGCTTGAATCCTGGCTCCATGAGTTACTCACAACCTTGGACAAGTTTTGTAACCTCTCTGTGTCAGTTTCTCCACTCGTAGAGTGAGAGAGATGATAATAGTGCCTACCGCATAGGGTTTATCGTAAATACGGAATTAGTTAGCCCATGTCCAGGACTTGGAAAAGTCCCTGACTGTAATTATCCCATGCCCTCTCTGATGTCACATCAGCTTTCTTTCCTGGCACTTCTCTCATTACTCTTCTTTAGTCCTCCTAGCCTCCTAACAAGCCAATTTGTTCTCCCAAATCTGTCCCTCACTCCGCCTCCCCCTCTTTATGAAGTTCTCTATTGCTGTTCTCTTCCCAAATTATTTCCTCTGTTGGTTTACCTTGGTGATTGTGAGTTTCAAGTTTGCCCAAGAATCTTGATGTTTCCATGACTCATATCAGGTTAAAGTCTCTCAGTTCCTTGTTCCCAGTTTCTCTGGGGAGGATGGAGAAGGGTATGGCTTAGCATACATGACTTTTATCAAACTGGTGGAATTGCCTGTTAACCTGTCTCTTCTTCATTGGACTGTAAGCTCTGCGAGGGCAGGAAAAGTACCTGTCTTGTTTGTCTCTATCTCCCAACTCATAGCAAAGTGTCTGGCACATTTAGGCATCAATAAATATTTATTGAATGGGTGGATGGATAGAGCAAGATTGGAAAGTGTAATACCCCTTTGGCATTTCCAAACTGCAAACATCAAATGTGCTTTTTTCTCTGTCTAGGGAGGAAACCACTCCTTCCAGCAAGAATGCAAGAATGCTCTAGAATACTCTTGGGCTACTGAGGTTATTTTGGGGGCTCTGCTGCTGATAAAGCCATGGGAAGTTAGTTATTAGCATTTATGAGTGATACCTTAATATCAACTTTCACAGGTACTTGGACTGAATCCAGATTTATTTTCTTAGTATACTTTCAATTTTTAGTCTGCAGTATTTGCTTTGTATGATACCTTTACATAGCACAGTGCTTTCACAGAAGTAATGAAAAAGAATTGCTAATGAACCCAGAAGACCTCACATAGATCCTCTGTGAAGTCTGCTATGGGAAGCAGCAGAACCAGTATCCAATCCATACACGATGAAATAAGTTTTGTCATTGAAAGACCAGTTTATATTGGCAAAAAATGATAGGAATAAAGTAGGAAGGACAAATGTGAAAAAACACATGGGATCGTTTGGTCTTAATATCAGAATTCTTTCTGGGTTTTGTTCATTTCCATTCCATTTCTTTCTCTTCTGTCTGTAATACTGCTGGAAAGAGAGAATACTACTCACAAATTTTTTTGGCAGACTTGAGAATAAGTTAATTAGCATTTTGGCCTCCAGTCTGGAGAGCAGACCCTATTCTCTTTGTAATGGGTGCTGTCAAGGAAGCTTTCAAAGGCCAAGGGAAAAAATGGCACCCACTTCACTGTCAAGGATTTTTATGAGGGTCAAGTAGCCTTGGCGGGAATTCAGGCCAGAATGACTTGGCTGCAGCAAAGAATGCCACAGCCCTTGTGACAGGTTAGATTTGCCATAAACCTGAATTCACTAAATTCTTAAGATGGTGAGAGATTGTTGTACTCTGGCCCAAGAATTTCTTGTATACTTTTTTCCCTTTTTTTTGCAAGTGGAGGTCGGATGGTTTGACAGTTGCCCTCTCCTTGCTCGCTCTCTCTCATGCTGTTCATGCCCCTTCTCAGAATCACCATAAGCCAAATCACCCTAGTACTTGTTGGTCCGCCATGCGTCAACACACAAAATATTCTTTGGCGTCTGCAGAGTGTTCCAAAAATGTGTCTAAGTAACCAATGAGACATGGCTTATTTGTCCTGGAAAGTCTGATTTAATGTCCAAGTTTCACCCTGTGTCAGTTTTTATGCTAAGCCTGAAACAGATAGTAACATTAATCTTGATCTAAGTGTGCTGGTTTTAGTATTTTTATTTACAGGAACAGTCGCATTAGAGCATTATTCCCAAAGAAAAAGAATTCCAGGAGGAGGTCAAGGTGATCGATGAACTCATTCAGTCTTCCTAACAGCCCCGTGAAGTATCATTGTTGTTCTCATCCACATTTTACAAATGAGGAAACTGAGGCACAGAGAGGTGAAGTAACTTGCCAAATATTTTTCTTCGTGGGTCAAGATGAGACCTTTTTTAAGGTCCCTTCCAACCCTGAGAGATTCAAATTCTTATTTGAGTGGAGGTCAAATATGTAGCAGGTCAGAGATGTAACTGAAGAAGTGAGTGTGCGAGAGAGGCAGGGGTGTACACTAGTTAAGGCTTTTGGGGCACATGTTCGGGGTCACCTCACAGCATCCAAGGAAGTGGAGGGAGGAGCTGGATAGTTTCAAGGGTTCAAGGAAGGGAGACTTTGGATCTTTTCTCCAGATCAGAGCTTGCAAACTGGTGACCCCTTAGCCTCCTCGAGGCCTGGAGATGGATTTATTTGGTCCGTACATTTTTGAAAATTTGAGCCAGCACTTAAAAATCAGATTTAACATGGAAATCCAGGCTTCCAGCTTCTCTAGAAAACTCAGACCTGGCAACCTTCAGTCCTCATTTCCCCATGGTAACCATTGGCAGGAGCCGCATCGTGGCTGCCGCCTTCTTCAGACCCTCCCCCGCTCAGCAGCTCAGCTTCCCTACTGTCTGAGTCATCGTCCCTTTATTATCTGCCTGGACCCTGCAGGCATTTGCCTTGCAACCGCTTCTCTAGCGCAGGGTGTCTCATCTTTGACACTACTGACATTTGGGGCCAGATAATTCTTTGTTGTGAGGGGTTAGCCTGTGCATTGGAGGATGTTTAGCAGCATCTCTGGTCTCCACACTCTAGATGCCCATAATACTCCCTCATCAATGTGACAACCAAAAATGAATCCCAACATTGCCAAGTGCCCACTGGGGAGTAAAGTTGTCCCTGACAAGAAGCACTGGGGTAGTGTGATGAGCCTAAGCCACTGAAAATCTGTCCTTAACCTGTCTATTATAAATTTCTGGGGTTGAGAATCTGATCGGTCTGGCTTAGATTGAGGGTATTCTCCTGTGGCCAGGTGGCAGTGATTATCATCAGGTGGCATTGACCATCATGACTGCCACCTCCTGCAGAAAGGGAAGCAGGGCAGGCAACACAATAGGTATCCATCACAAGAAGAGGGATGCAAGAGATACTATGTGAAAACAAAAGAGGGAGTCCAGGAGTAACTCTCAGTAGTATAACAATGTTAACTTTCCAGAGGATGTTCTTTGTATCTATCTCCTCATTTTGTTCTCTCCACCATTCTATGAAATATCCAAGGTACATCATCTGCCTTTCTCATTCAGTAGATGAGAAAACAGAGAAAAGTTAAAATTGCTGCTGAGTGCACATAGCCCCTAGGTAGAGAAAGGACTAGAATCCAGGCTTTCTGGAGCTCACCCCTGCCCCACTGGCTACCCCTGAAACCTCAGCCCTGTAACATACCACTGTGTCTACTCTGGGGAGACTGAGGGAGAAAAGCCAAGCTAGCCATCATCAGACTCAGCCCTAGCCTTGAAAACATGAACGATGCAGTCACTCAAGTTTGCAGAGCAGGTTTACTTGGCAGGAGGCCACCCTGTCTAACTCCTGCTCCAGTCGGTCTGGGTGTAACCCAGCCATTATGGTCTCTCTTGGATTTCAAATGCACAGGAACAATTAAGTCATTCTCATAATTTCATGTGGTACAGAAAGTCCCAAGCCAAAAATACCATCCTTGGTTCCTACTTTTAGACTTCCAGGGAACTTCCCCCCTCCTTCCCTCCCTGCAATTCACTTTAATTCCTTCTATTTTTCCCTTCTTGAATGCATTGGCCAGACACGAAGTCCTAGTTTACTTAACGAGGAGCTGCAGACCCAACACAAATCAAAATAAACCCAACCTTCATTTGGCAGGAATGGAGAAAGTTGGGAATTGTTGGCGGCCCTCAAATACAGAAGCTTAAAACAAAAGAGTGTGGGGATCTTATCTCTGGCATGTGGAAATCTGAGAACTGGCCACCGATGATCACAGAAAGATGACGGGGTCACAAGGGAAGTAGTTGTATCTGTACTCTCGTTATTTCTGGGTCCTAGGTAACCACAGTTCAATCATTTTATTTCTCTTTAGTATATAAAATTTCTTGTCCCTGGGACATCAGACCTGTGTTGCTTCCTTCAATTAATTTTTCTAGATCTTGCTCATAAGTATGTTAACAGTTACTTCCGGACAGTCAGACGATTGATTTGGTCTTTGCGCACACACACATACTCATGCGTGCGCACATGGTGTCTGCCTCAGTGCTTGGTACATGCCGCTGGACTGCCACTTAAGTTCTATCAAGAACTAAATGAAATGAATTCTAGTTAGAAGTGATATAAACGTTCCTTCTGTAGGAATCGATATTATAAGCTTATTTATAACATGTTTTCTCCCAAGGGCAGTGGTTCTCAAAAACTTTAGCCTGCGTAGGAATTACCTGGAGAGTTTGTGAACAGACAGATTTCTGGTCCCCACCCCCACCCCCAGAGCATTTCATTCAATAGATCTGGGTGGGGCCGAGACTTTGCATTTCTAACAAGTTTCCAGGTGTTGCTGATGTTGCTGGGCTGCAGGCCCCTTTTGTGAACCAGATTAATCAAGAATAGTGTTATAAACACTAGGCTTGGGGCCCGACTGGTGGTGCAGCGGTTAAGTGCGCGCGTTCTGCTTCGGTGGCCCGAGGTTCACCCGTGCGGACATGGCACCACTTGGCAAGCCATGCTGTCGTAGGCGTCCCACATATAAAGTAGAGGAAGATGGGTACGGATGTTAGCTCAGGGCCAGTCTTCCTCAGCAAAAAGAGGAGGATTGGTAGCAGATGTTAGCTCAGGGCTAATCTTCCTCAAAAAAACCAACAACAAACAGACCACTAGGCTTCCCTAGCAGTAGTGATGCCCACGCCTTCTGCTTCAGTGACTTCGCTTGTGTTGTCCCTGGAAAGTCCCCTTCCTCCCATTGGCTAGCTAAGTCCTCTGCATCTGCCAGCCTAGCCGAAGTTCCCATTCCTGCATCCTTTCCTGACTGCTCCAGTCCACACAGGTTGCTTCCCTTCTCTGAACTCTTCCAGTTTGTAAATTAAGCCTGAGAATTGAATGTGCTGCCTTTTATCATGTGCACATTGCATGTTAGTCCTCTCCCCACCTAGACCAAACTAATTTGATTAATGAACATGACCATGCCTCATACACTCTTCTGTGTGTCCCTGCACTGAGCACAGGGCTAAGCATATTATAGATAACTCAATAATTTATTGATTGATGAAGATTCAAAGTGAATTTAGAGAGGAAATAGAATGCTGTGTATACCATCGACTGGTATGGTCTGATATACCTACCACATTGTGCTTGTGATATGGTAAACCCCTGTGACTTCTCTGCTCAAAGCCACAGATCTTTCTGCCTCATTCAGCATGGCCCAGACCTTGGTCTTCTAGAGAAAGGATGTCATGGACTTGCTCAGTATGGTGGACACCCAGGTTCGTTCTTGGGGCTACCCTGGATGGTTGCTGTCACCAACCATCATGTTGTCTGCTGTGCTTGAGAAGCAGGGCACTGTGGTGGCTGGAGGTCAGTATGCAAGGAGAGAAGTTGGAGGGCAGGGGTGTGGGTGGGGAATGGTGATTATGCTGGAAAGGTAGGTTGGGCCAGACTGTGAAGGCCTTTCACGGCGTATTAGGGGCTTGGACTTTGTCCTATAGAAAATGGAGGATTTTAAAAAAGGAATGATGTAATCAAGTTTGTTCTTTAGAACTGTAATTCTGGAGGCCACTCGCTTCTTATGGAGCAGGTGCAAAACTGGCAGAGGCAAACCTGTGATGTAGAGGAGTTTAGATTTGAATAGAAATAGTTTTAGATTTGACCATCTTTCTTGATGGTCAGCTCTTCCCACCTTTCTTTAGATACGGTATTAGTTTCCTAGAGCTGCTGTAACAAATTACCGATAACTGGGTGGCTTAAGACAATGGAGATTTACTCTCTCACAGCTGTGGGGGCTAGACTCCAAAATGGAGGAGTGTGTCAGTGGGGCCATGCTCTTTCTCTGAAGGCTCTAGGGGAGAACCTGTTCTAAGGCTTTTTTGGCTTGTGGTGTTGCCGGCCTTCCCTGGTTCATGGACGTCACTCCAATCTCTGCCTCCATCATCACATGGCCTTCTCCCAGTGTGTCTGTCTCTTCTCCCCTTGTAATCTTATAAGGACATCAGTCATATTGGATGAAGGCCCACCCTCATGACCTCATCTTAAGTTGATTGCATCTACAAAGACTGTATTTCCAAGTAAGGTCACGTTCACAAGTACTGGGTCTAGCACTTCAATGTATCTTTTTTTGGAGGAGGACACAATCCAACCCATAACTTACTTTACTACGCCTTATTATTTTAAGGCTCAAGGTAGCAGTGGGCTTGCTGTTGTACCCTAGCTGGTTAACTCACTGGTGCGATGTGCTCTTGGAGAGGGTTAGGAAGCTGCCTCCACCTTGAGTAATACTAGCAGCTCTTTAAGTAATTATGAAGGGAGAGGCCACAGGGCCAAGGCAGCAGGAGGTGGGAAAGACCAAAAAGACCAGTTAGGGTGCTATTGCAGGCGAGAAATAATGAGACCGTAAGTAAGGCAGTGAGAATAGCAGGGCGGGGGTGGGTGGAGTTGAAGAACAGGTCTGAGGTAGAACCAGTAAGGATTGGATGCAGGGGAGGAAGGACTCGAGGGTGATTCTTAGCCTAATGAAAACTGTGAGTGCCTGTGTATAGGTATATAAGGTCTATATATGTATACGTATATATTTTTTATGAAGATAAACAAGGCCCTATAGATAAACTTCTCTTTCTTTTTCTCTCCCCAATTAACTTGAATTATGCTTTATTGTGCTAATAAAGTGGAAATGATATGGAAGGAAGTGAGGAGCAACTTTGGAAATCCATGGGAATGAAGATATTTGAAAGGGAAAAATGGAAAAAAGACACACATTTTGGTCACACCTTCTGAGCAGCTTCCTCTAAATGGAGAGGCCTTGTTTAAGGGAGCAGCAGCCGCCATCCTGCTAGGTGGGCTTCTGCTGCAGCCCCAAAGTCCTGTGTTACAAAGTCACTTCCAGGCCATCGTCCAGCTGACACTGGGCAACTGGCTGACCTCCAGGGAGACTCAAATGTTCTTAGGGAACATAAGTTGCCAGGTCTTGGCATTACCGTCGTAATATTCTCTCAGCCGTCAGTATCTTTTGTGTGTATTATCTCATTTGGTTTTCACAACCTTGGAACAATGGAAAATTTCTTGGTGGGTCAGAAGAAGGGAATTCAAATCCTGCTGTTGTTCTTTTTGTCTGGAGGTGAGTGTCTGAGCAAGATTCTTGATTTCTCAAAGCCCCATTTTCTCGTCAGTAATGGACCAACCTCACCATTCTTTAGGATTATTGTGAGGATAAGCATCAGTTAATGTAGAGGAAATGTGTGGCTCAGAGCTAGTGCATAACGCATATTCATTCCCTTTCCCCTCCTCTTCAATCTTCCTTCTCTTTCTTCTTCCTGGTTGTCTGGCTCTTAGGCTCAGAGCTTTTTCTGCTATTCTATCCCTCCAGAAATAAAACATAAATAAAAATAAATAAATTATAAACAAATTCCTCTAGGGGATTTTGGAATCAGTTATAAATTGTGTACTCACCCAAAGGGCTAGATTAGGGTCTTGGAGTAGATGAACAAACCCTGAGAGTCAAGGTGAGAAGGAAGAGTCAGAATTATAATCAGGATTAACGTAGACGAAGTTTGAGAGAGACAATCTGGTGCTTGCTCTGACCTTTCGCCCACTGGCCGGTCCCAGCTGCCCAGATGCTGTTATCTATTAGCTGGGGCTCCTGCTTGCCCTCCTTCCAATAGGGAGCAACTCTGCAGAACCTCATCCCCCCGGGACCCAAGGTGTTGATGCAGCTGCTGGCAGACGAGGTCAGCTAAGCTATATTCAAGCGCTACCCGAGACACCAGAGAGTGGCCGCTGCCCAGGTCATCCCGGCTGCTCTCCTAGGTGATGTCCACTTGGGCTTGGTTTCACTCTGAAGTTAGAAAGCAGTGGCCTACATTTCCAGCTAAATAAAACTGGAATGATGATCTCATCAGGCCTGCCTCCTCGCCCTTCTGTCTCTGTGCTCTCCTTCACTTCCCTGCCAGGAATGCTTTCCCAGGACCCTCTACCTTCTCACATCTTGTCCCCAACTCTGTGACCAGAAGTTCCAATTTGGAGTCCATCCCACAGACATGTTAGCCCAAGGTGCAAAGATACAGAAACGAGAAGACTTACCGCAACATTGCTTGTAACAGGGAACCCAGGAAAGGAACCCAAAGGGCCATCCTCAAGGTTTTTTAGATGAATGGCCCATGAGCAAGTGACTCACCGTCTCAGAACTTCTAGCTCCTTGTTTGTAACATCTAAATCACTATATCCAGCCTGACTGCAAGGACGATGAGATGATGAGTATGAAAGCACTTTGTAAATTGCAAATGGTTCTACAAATGTAAGGGATACGATGAATCAACAGTGAAAAAAGTCCTTTGAGGCCTTTTACAAATAAAGGCATTTTATGTGTTTAAACTCTTGGCACTCACAAATTTAACATTTGAGGATTTGCCAGCCTGGGGAGCAATCCCATAGCAATTTGCAGTCTAGCAGAGGCAAATACTTTCATCCATCCACAAACATGAATATCTCACGTGAGGATGAGAAGTGAACAGATGAAGGAGTAGACGTTAAAATATGATTACATTATAGTCTTTAGAGGCTCATTAAAGTAGTCATTTGTTCAGTATCTTTTATGCCCCTATCAATGGGCTCTGCATTATTGGGAAAGGGTAAGATAAAAAGGGGAAAATTAGAAATATACTATGTAATTAGGTAAACCATAAATATACTCATAAGACAATTAGCGAGCGTAGCAGTATACAACAGCATTATAAACAGATTCTCCTCTGTGTTGTGCATTACCTAGCAGAGATGAGGACTAATGCAAAGCAGAGGGTTTCCCGTAGGGAAAGATTTGGGTAAGGCTGGTGCTATAAAAGAACTTCCGAGATTAAACTTAATTTCACCACATTAAATGGGGCAAATTTCCACCTGAGAATATGCAACTGCAATTATGAGTGAGTTTCATTGATTGTGACTGTGATGGGAGTGTTTGTTTCTCTCTCACTTAGCATTCTAGATGTAGGCAGTGCAAGGGTGGCAAGGAGCTCTGTGGTTGCCTGGGGTACAGGCTGCTTCCCATTTTCTGCTGTGCCACCCCTTGTGTGTGGCCCTGGTCTTATGGGCCCATGTGGAGCTCCAGCCACCACCTGCCAATTTTGAACAAGGGAGGGATAAGGAGGGCCACACCCCCTCCTTCCTTTATGATGCTTCTTAGAACTTGCACACACTCCTTCCACTTACATCACCTAGCCACACCTAGCTGCACAAGAATCTGGGAGTGAATTCTTTATTCTGAGTAGCCATGTGCCCACCTAAAAGGCAGAGGTTGTATGACTCAAGGAAAGGAAGCATAGACACTGGGGGGCAGCTTGACAATGTTCCCACAGTTTAGCCTACCGTCATCTGCCCATGAGCTGATTGTTCAGATGGGGAACAAATTTGAATGGAGGAAGAGACAAGTCGATGCAAGAAGATTGTGACTCACAGAAACCATCTCACCAAAATCCATCTCGTATTTGCAAATAAAAACCCCAACGTTATCCATCTGTTAGGGAGTTCTTGGGCAGTTTAGTGCTGATTGTATTTTTGGTTTCACTAAGTAAAGGTTTTATTTAAAGTAAATTATTATTGAATGATCTTCTTGACTTTCTGTTAGATATAAAGGCTGCTCAGAGGCGGTTGTTTGAGAAGGAAAAAAGCAAGTGCTGACATTCTCTGGTCTGACACAGGTAGGCCTCAGGAGGTGTTGTCGGAAGCTGGCCTGGCCCTCGCAGCTAGGCCATGTTGTCTTCCTGTTGGACATGAGCAAGCTCACACAGCACCAGCCTCAGACAAGGTCCCTCTGAAACCGTGGCCAAGTGAGACCACACAAGGCCACTGTGTAATTTTGTGTAAGCACAGACAAAAACAAGGTTCCCGTACAACCCACAGAATACTTACCAAGCATCCTCTCACACAGCTAATAGGAGTGGCCACTGCTTTTTTACCATTTTACGGCTGTCTCTGTGCTCTAGTCAGCTCTCCCTGTAGATAAGATTATTGAGATATTTGGTAGAATTGCCCCACTTTATGACAGCGTCCAATCCAGAGCAAACTCCCACTCCCTTAGACTGCCCCTCAAACAAAACCCTTCAAGCAAAGCCCCAGTCCTATAATAGGTTCCACTACCCTCTTACTGGAAGGCCCCACGGGTCCCCACGGTGCATGGCGTCCCTCACTGCAAAGACATGTTGTATAGAGGAGGGGAAATACTGTCCTATAAATTCAGAAACTCTGGGTTCATTTCGAGAAGACCTCACTGCAGCCTCGGGCCAGTTTCTTTACCTCTAAAAGCTTCAGCTTCTTGGTCTATAAATTGAGGATGGTAATATCAGCCTCACAGAGTTGTGAAGATTAAATGAAAGAATATATGTGAAAGTGCTTTTTAAAATTACCAAGCACTTTACAGATCTAAGGCATTTAATTTTGATTATGACAGAGAAAATAATGACTTTTTCTAAGATTTGATTTGATCCAAGGCCAATGAATAGCTCAATTTAAAGTTTAATTTATGTCAGTAAGTAGTTTTGCATTCATAATCCGCGCTTATCAGTATTTGGGAAAGAAATATGAACCAAGAGCCTGAATCTTGGACGTTTCTACCCAAGCAAGGGCAGTTTCAACAGAGCTGTCTCTTGAAGGGAAAGTTCTTCTGAAAAGAAAATACATCATCCGTTTGAAATGGAGAAAACAAAAAAGGCAAAATTCACATTATGACTTATTTTCTGTCACACCTAAGTAATTAGAAGAAAGCCCGTTTTCCTAGCAGCCCCTGTAAAGCTTTTAATGGGCTTTAGAAGTCTCAAGGAAAACTCTAGAACCAAGATGTATTTCAGCTGCGGTTATTTCTCAGGGTGACTATTGCCCCAGTTTTGTGAAGAGATAAGAGGCTACTTGAAGCAGGAGAATAAGTTTCCAGCTCTGCCTTTTGCTTTTTATGTGACCTTGGCCAAGTACCTGACATTGACCTTCCCCATTTAGAAAATGGAGATAGCAATGCCTGCCTTATAACTGCTCTGGCACCACTCCAATAGGATAGCGTATGTGAAAACTCCTAACTGTGAAGTGCCATACGGTCAGGAAAGGAACCATTCTATTCCTGGTGGTGTTATTTTATTAGGAGAGGGTCCCACACAACTGGTTCAGTATAAGGAGCAGCTTTTGAGCACTGCCTTGGTGCCCATCACGTGTATGATCATTTGTGCCACTGCATTTCACTAACCACTCTTGTGAGCTATGGAGACAGCCAAGTGAAAGGAGATGTTTACACCTCAATGCCACTACTTGGAGACAAGACCTAGCTGTGGGGTTGCACTGCTTACCCCAAAGAGAAACCTAGAAGGCTCTGTTGCCTCTTGCTTTTGTATTTCAGTTAATGGATTTTATCAAGCTGGCAGCTGGAAGTCAGATTTAGACTTGACTGGGGTCTGAAATTGAAGGCTGTATTTGCAGCATGGCGCTTACCTGTCAAGCTGGATGGTTTCTAGAAGAACCAGCCAGGATGACACATTTTCTTTTATGTGGGAATCAGTGTATATGGTAGGTAGCTTGGAGTGGTGCTAGGGGATATTCTCACCAGAAAACAGCTTGGAGAGTTTCCTTTCTCTACTCTAGAGATGCCCTTGCCTAGCAGATGAAATTCACAGGTGCCCTGGTGAGCATGTCGTTCTCTCTTGGGCAGAAGTGGAGATACACTGAGCAGTCCTTACCTTCCAACACCATTTTTGTATTTTATATTAGCAAGAGTCTTTTACTTGTCTTCAGTAGTTTACCTTTACATATTATAGACCTTATATATTCAGTTTATAATGCACTTTACACTTCATTGTTTAATTATAAGTTGAATAAAATCGATCAAGCCCTGTGGAGTGCCAAGCACTGTGCTACATGGAATCTGGGAATTCAGAGGAAGAGAGATTTCCCTGCCCACATGGCACTCAGGGGCTAGTCAGAGAGTCAGCTGCATTTGTGTCTAATTCATGTCAAGATAGCATGTCAAACCCAGCACTCGAGATGGGTCCCAGGCACCGCACATTTCTCTCAATGACCCTGTGATATTCTCCATGGATGAGGAGAGTGAGGCCGAGTGGCCCTAAGAGGCTGCTGTGGTCACCCAGCTAAGGTGGCCTGACTTCTAAGCACTGGCCTCTTCCAGCCCAGCACACTGCCCGTCACTCTCGCTTTGACAGCTTTCTTTCGTAGCATGTAGCCATATGAAGATGACAGAAGAGTTTTTCTGTTGATTATACAGAAATTATATTTGGGGCTGCCTGTTCTCTCCAGACATTTAGGAAAGTGCCTCAGTTATTTGGGCATATACCCAAAGCTTACTTATGTAGCTGACTAGTCTCCCTGTTGGCGTGCTGGCTTCTCTTAGTTTCTAGGTGTGCTGTTGCTAACCTTTTCTTGCTTCACCTTTTGCCACATCTGATGCTCATCCTGCCCAGGCCTTTCCGGGTGTTTTAGCCAGATCCCATCCTCTCTCAATAGCTCCAATGGAGGCTTCACCTCTGCCAGGTGATGGACAAGTTCACACCTTTATTTACGTGTTCTCCTTGCATTTTTTTGGAAATAGGTTTGAGGATGGGGGAAGTGTATGAGGGCATAAAGTAGGAGAAATTAGTAAATTAAATAATGTTGATGTTATCAAAATGACTCATTTATATGGCACCAAAAGGTTTACAAAGGATTTCCCTGTTCTTTAGCTCTTTGGGCCCTCACTAACAACTCCAAGAGGTTGGAAACAAGGGCGTGTAAGTAATTGCCCCGGGCCACCCAGCCAGGAAGTGGCAGAAGAGGAAATTTGAGTCTGTTCTTCAGGCTCCCATCCTGGGCCTTTGCTCTCTGCCAGGTCGTGGCAGACTCTGGACTTAGTCATAAAGTTGGTTGAAGTGCTGAGAGTGGCTGTTACTCACCTTAATCCTCCCATCATCCAAGAGAATCTTCTCCATTATAAATCATAGCCTTCGGGCATTAGCCCCAGAGACACTGCTGAGAGTCCCAAGTGCTGTCACCAAATGGGGCGGGGGAGGGTCAGGGCCTGTTGATAAGCCTGTGACAGGGATGAATGAGTGCCCCACGAAAGAAGGCTGGCTTTCAGAATTGCAGCAGACTGGGGTAAGTTTTCCTAGGAATGAAGACATTTCTGAGGAAAGAGAAGGTGAACTCTGGTGACTCCAAGGTGCCATAATATAAATGGGGAATTTGTCTATTTTTAAAGTGCTCAGATGTAAATATACATTCTAATTTGGAGTCCACATTTTCCTCCAAAGTAGATGCTTCCTGGGCTGTGGGTCGGTTCATTAATATAGGTACTTAACTAAGGAGACATTTTTAAAAAGTCCTGAGGATTCATAGTCTGTCGCTGCTAAAATTTAAAAAGTAAGTTTGCTTCCCTTATGCTTATTATGATTTTATCATATGGATATTTCCTTAGAGCTAGTCTATAAGCCCTTCAAGAAAGCCTGCCCAAATTCTTCATAACCATACCTCCGACCAAAAAGAGGCATTTTTGGAATGTCTTTTCAAATTAGGACCCTGGAAGATTAATAATGAGAAGGTGGTCACAGGTTTCTAGATGCGTGTACCAGCTCATTGACTTCAACCGGCGTTCAACTTCCTTTTACGTCATGTGACCCACTTCCAGTTTTCAAAAATTGTGACAGCATCAGGGGTAGATTCACTTCCTGTGGTTAAGGCTGAGAGTGAGGGGTGGGTGGGGAGGATGGGTGGCTGAGAACAGTGGTGGTGACTTAAATGGTTCAAAGCCTTTGGTAGCATCTTGTGCCAATAAAAACTTAGGAAAGTGGATGGCCTTCAGTGTGGCTAGGCAGAGCCACGGGAACAGGAAAACCCAGTCCACCCTCAGCCTTTCTCCAAGGACTGGTCTTGCGAGACCTACTGGTTGGGAAGAGCTGCCCTAGACTGTCTAGAAGAGATTCGAGGGGACCCCAAAGCCTGGGCATTTAACACTTAGCACTTTACTTGTACTGGTCTGTAGTAAACAGTTTCTTAAATGCCTTTCAGCTTCTCACTGGCGACAAAGTATACCTGACAAAGATCACCCATTGCGTTAAAGATTTAAGGATTCCAGTTAGGATACTTAAAACCTCACACCAGATGGGAGATGGTATCGCATGCTTCACACCAAATTTTTGAATCTCACAACTGGGCATTGAGATTTTTTTAAAAAAGCAACGTTTGAGGTGGGAAAAAAATGAGCTTTACAGAAAATCAAATCAACTTAATTTAAATGGAATAAATAATGATTAGAGCTGATCATTGTGTGACTGAGCTTGGGCTGGTGTTTCTAAAATGAAATTAGCTACAGAGTTCTTTAAATGGGGTCAACAGGTTAGAATTCAGTTGTCAACGAAGATCAATGATTTGTGTGAGCTCAGAGCTTCTCAGCTTGCCTGGCAGCCAGGGACAGTATTTCCCAGTTATGTGTGAATTGCATTCGAATTCTTTTTCTGGTAGTCGCCAGCTCATTCAGTATTTTGATACAATGAAAGAATTGAATCATGTAGACAGAATTCATTCTTTACACTGGAACTACAACTTCAGACTTAAGTTAATTATTTTGTAAACCTTTGTATCTTTTTTTAAAAAAAATTATTATATCACCAGGCCCCGGCACAGTACTTAGCCCGGTTTTATTGATTGGGTTAAATCATTGAATCAGGGAATGACTGAATAAGTGAAAACATGGGATGTGGTTCAGGAAAAAGACCACCAGAGTACAGTTATGAAAAGAATGCCATCCCTGGAGTTACTATTATTGATGCCAACTCCTGTATATGTTTATGAATCCTTAGGAATTTGGAAGTACACTGCCAATAATTTCAATCTCATGACTGTAGCTAGGAGAGGAGACACGCGAATCTTAAATGTAAACCCTTAACCTAAGAAGTGTAACACTAATTTTTCCAGTGATGTTTCAGCAGTAGCTATTAAAATCACTAACCTACACATACCTTTCAGAAATGAGCTGCAGGCTTGGAAAACATGTGGCTGTGACATTGACGGGGCAAAGAGAATCTTTGGTCTCTAAATAAGCTCTTGAATTCTGTGATAATTTGTCATGGAGACTGGGCTTCTTTCCAAGGTTCTGTCTCAGCTGCTCTGGTTGTGGAAGTGGTCGTCTTGCATAACAGTGGCTCTGGAATAATAAAATCCTCGTAGGTAATATTTCCACGCAATAATTTTTAGCAAAAAGAAAATGTTTGATGGTTATCCCAGGTAGTAGCCAATTCCCTTGTGGGAACAAGAATGGCTGGGGTCTAAGGTTGGGCATCTAGGTCGTCTCTCTTTGTGACTCAAGAACAGTTGTTGGCAGTCTCTTTGAACTGCCTGGCTGGGCTTCATTGTTTTCACTCACATTGTTCTTTATCCCCAACCCACTTGTCCACACCTGGCTTTAGGCTCTCTGGTCCAAAAGAACTCCTTTCACGTCCACCTTTTAAGTAGATACTCATTCAACAGCACTGGAGCTAGAGAAGAGAGGAGGGATGGGATTGAGGTGGAGATGAGGCTCATAGGCACACTGATGGAGGGAACCAGAGATAAACGTCCCACGCATAGCTTTGCATACGGACGGACCTGATTTCCTTGTATACGTCTTTCCATGGTGCTGTCTAGACCATTAAGAACCACCTTGACTCATACTTCTGGTTTTTAGTTCAGCTTCTAGGAATGTATTATTTCACACCCTGTGGAGGTGGAACTTGGTGTCACAGATGAGGAGCGCAGCCACCCACAACCTCAGTCTATCCGGAACCCAACAGGTGTGAGGAAACCAGCCACCACATCTCTGAGAAGCCCACATAGATGCTCCATAGCCCTTGTCTGTCTGAAACACTCAGCTTCCGAGAGTAATGCATTCTCCCTGAATGCCAAAGAGCTGGGTTTTACATTTTATTTTATTTTATTTATTTACTTATATATTTTTTTGCTTGAGGAAGATTGTCCTTGAGCTAACATCTGTGGCAATCTTCCTCTATTTCGTATGTGGGACACTGCCACAGCATGGCTTGATGAGTGTTGTGTAGGTCTGCATCCTGGATCTGAACCTGCAAACCCCAGGCCACTGAAGAGGAGCATGTGAACCTAACCACCACACCACTGGGCTGGCCTCATGGATTTTACATTTTAATCCTATCAAAATTGGCTGTCCAAGTTTGATGAGAAACAGGATATTTACAGTCTCAAAGTATCTCCCCAGAAATTGCTTAGCAGTTATAACAGGGAAAATAGAAATTATGCAGTGGAGAAATGGGACAGTACTTAATCAAGTGATAAAAATTAATATCACCAACAAACATTGTGTACCTCCATATATGATACCCTGAGAAGGACACAAAATCACTTGACTAGAATTCCGGCCAAAAATGCAAAAGCTGAATCTAACTATGAGGAAACATCAGACAAACCCAAACTGAGGGAAATTCTATAAAATAACTGGCCCTAATTTTTTAAAATGTCAACGCCGTAGGAGACAAAGGAAAGCTGAAGAGCTGTTAGAAGTTAAAGGAGACTAAAGAAATATGAAAACTAAATGCGGTACTTGATCCTGCACCAGGAAAGAAAAATCTTGTCAAAGGACCTTATTGGGATAATTGATGAAATTGGAATATTGACTTGGATAAAAAGTATTGTATCAATGTTACATATTCTGAAGTTCTTTACTCTGGTTGTATAAGAAAATTCTCTTCTTGGAAATACACATTGAAGTATTAAGAAATAAAAGGGCATGATGTATACAACCTATTTTCACATGGTTACATAAAAAACCTTATGTATAGAGAAAGAGAGAAACAGAGCGGGAGAGAGAGAGAGAAAGATGAAGCAAATGTGGCAAAATGTTAGAAATTGGTAATGAGTATAAGAATTCTTTGTAAGTTTTTTGTGACTTTCTGAAATGTCGAAATTACTTCAAAATAAAAGGTTTAAAAAAAACCCATACTTTTGTTACCCTACGATCAAAAACAAACAAAAGGAACAAAAAACCCTGGTTGTCTCCTCTACCCTGGAATGGGTCAACAATCAGCTGAAAGGGCTGGAAAGAGATTTCTGCCCTCTTCCTGCCCCTCATCCTCACTCCTAAATCAAACCAACCCCAGGCGAATATGGTCAATTCCTGCAGAGACACAACCAGCAGGCAGCAGGTCCCAACTCTGTTTCTAGGGCCAGGAACTGCTAGGCGAGATTGTGTTCCCCCCATCTCAGCCCTGCAGAGCCAAGAATTCTCTCAGCAACAGTAATGATGGCCGCAAATTGAGGTCAGTAGGAAAACAGATCTGTTTTGGGTTGTGATGTTGCATATAATGCGATGAGTGAGCAGAAAAGAATGTCCCCCAGTGAAGGGACGGCCTGTGAACTCCAAGTTTGGTTTTGAATATCCTTACGATGCCCGGCATAGAAAACAGGAAACATCAGTTAAAATGGGAAATCGCTGTGGGCTGAATTACTGTAATTCCTCATCTTACTTAGAAGTTGGCATGGAGCAGGGCTTCATCCACAGCCTGACGTCTCCTGCTTTTCTCTGCCTCGGTAATTTTGCCCTTTCTCTAGGGTGGTGTATTACCAAGCTGTGGAATTGCTACCTTTAAGTCTGCCGAGAAATTGTTTTTAAAGAGCTGTTTTTTCCCTGTCTCTAGGTTAAAAGCAGTCTAGCTCTGCTGCTGGTTCTGGTTCCCTCCTCCTGCTCCCTCTTCACTTCTAAGTAGGCGAGATCTGGCACGCAGAGACTCACAGCCCAGCTTAATAATAACCCAGCAATAAGTGACATAGCCATTATCAGGCTAGATGGATAAACAGAGGGACGTTCCCCAGAGCTGATGAACCCAACCGGAAATTTGCTTGTCAGCCATCCCCTCATCTCCACCACTCCTTTGGGGTCCTCTCAGGTATCAGGGAAATTTTGCCAGCCCGTTGACCTGTGAAATGGAGACATTTATACCTGCCTGCCTTGCTGAGCTGCTCTAGGACTCACATGGGATGATAAAAGACCGCATAGCAAGACACTGGAAGCAATATACAAATAAGAGGTGACGTTATTTCTCTTACTGCATGGGATGTGACTAAAGTATTTGGGCCCGTCCCCTTTGGAAGGAAGACAGTTTTTCTGTGTGACCTGGGCTGCACCCTCTGATGGCAATTCCATCTTGGCTGCCTGTTTCCTGTCTCCAGTGCCAAGTACTCAGCCTTGCCCTGCTGCGCTTCCCTTGGCCGCCCCTATTTTTCCTGTGTATTGATGAAAGCAGGAACCTGGTCTGTGTGGTCTGCAAGTGTTAGCCCAGCGCCTAGAACAGCAACTAACTATGAGAATGAATGAATGAATAAATGGATGGATTGTTAGGCGGATGGATGGACAGATGAAATGCTTGCCATTCTTGGTTTTCCTATGTCCCATTTGCTCCCTGTTCTGCACAGTCTCACCCATGCCTATGGCAACAACTTCTTAGTAGCCAATGGAGGGCTCCCACATTGATGTTCCTGGCCCACTCCTTGCTCCTTGCTCCTTGCTAAGCTCCAGAGCTTCAGATCCAAACATCCAATGCCTATGAGGAAAAGCTCATTCTGGAAGCAGAATATTTACTCAGTGAAAATGATGTAACTTTGTGCTAGGGCTTCCTCATTCTTAAAATGGAGATTAATAATAATGCCGACTTGATAGGTTTGTTGAGACAATGAAATGAGTTAATATGTGTAAAGAGCTTAGAACGTTGCTTAGCACTTAGCTAAAAAAAGTTCACTGGACAGAGGTTTCCTTCTAGCTTAGTGTTCCATCTGGCAAATTGGGGTGATTCCCTTCTGCTTTTTTGTCATGGCAGAATGAAAGGGGCACTCTGCTGAATCTTGAACTGTTTTCTCCCAATGAAGTGCACACTTATTCTTTGCCTGTGGCATTTGGACCACACCTCCTTGCTCAGCACCAGAAAAGTGGCTTTCCCAATCCAATAAACGTGATGCTTGAAACAGTTTGTGAACTGTAAGTACCCCCCTTGGTGGGCAAACTCCCATCCTCCCAGCACCCCCAAGCCCATGGGAGAGCCTCTCCCTGATACTGTGCAGGTTCACTTCTCAAGCTCTGGCTCCTGGAAACTCAGTCCCTTCTTTGGCTATGTGGATGATCGAGGCCCCAGATAGTGGGGTATTTCGGATAAGGAAAGACCCCTAAATGGGGAGGCCCAGGCTCATTATGCGGTCTTGTTTGTAACTGCTGTATAGTAATGTAACAGTTCAGTTGAGATTTTCATCACACTGGTCAGGAAATTCATAGTGAAGGTTACTGCAGCAACCTTAACTCTGCTCTGGAAAGCGGATCCCTCACAATGGGGCCTTTCAGAGGGAGGCTGGCCCCGAAGCTGGGCAGGGATTCAGTCTATTCAAAACACAATGGGGCAAAACAGAATAGAAAGGAACCACACGTTGCTGTAGGCCTCCTGTGGCCATCTGTGGCACCGCGCGTCCTTCACCAGCCTTGCACCCAACTTCAATTTTATTTCTCCCGTAATACACTTTGAATTTCACAACTCACATGCCTGCCAATTGAAGTGCATTTCGTGGAAGTTTAAAGAATAATAATTCTATAGCAGTGTACAAACTCAGAGCCACGAAGTGCTACAGAAACAACTTTAAGAAAAGGTGGTACAGACTTTAATTTAGAGACAAGAGAAACACCAATTGCATACGTTTAAAAATATTCAAACCACCTTTCCAAACTGATAAATTTGCCTTGGAGTCCTGTAAAGTAACCACGGATTTTTTTTTTAAAGGGAGAAAATTTCAAATGACACAAATAAATAAAATCACCCTCGCCTTTATTCATAGCTCCTCAAAACAAACCCGCTCACCAAACAAGATTTACCAGCCGATAGGAAATGATTGGTTCAGTTGCATTTGTTTTTAAAGTAAAGAATGTTGCATGGATTCTTTCAAAGCCGAAGTGAGCCATCCAGCATGTGAGCTGTAGTTAGACCAAGCAAAAGAACTGTGGTTTCCTTAGAATGGAAGTTGGAAGGAAACATTTTTCTTATTTAATTCTTTTTTCCTTTAGAGCATTTATGGTATTTTATTTTATTTATTCACATGGCCAGCCCTATGATCAAACAGCTTTCCTTTGTTGTATATTTAGATCTCTAGAGTTGTTTTATGTCCTTCCCTTCTTTAATGTTTCCTGCATGTTTAATTTAAATCATTTGCCTTTTATCTTTCTCAAGATCCCAAGCTATTTCTCTCTTTTCTAACCTTTCTACTCTTCTTGCTTCACTGAATTAAAAAAAGAAATACATCGATGAGCTCTTCTAAGTGCAAAGCTAGCGGCTCCCTCTGTATCTTAAGCCCACCAAATGCCATCAAACAAATGGTGAAGCTTTTTGCTTTCGATTCTGATGAAATTAGTTGACATGTGGTCACTCCCAGGTATCTGGGTGCTGGTTGTTTGATCAGTAAGTAATCCTGTGCTTCTGGCCCAACTCCCTGGAAGAGAAGGGGCCACAGCCAGGGAGGATAGGGGACTGCTGGCGCTCTTTTTCCTCCTATTTGGATCTAAGGGCTCAGGTAGAAAGAGACTTTTGTGCACCTGGGAGCGGAGTGTAGTACAAATCCTTTCAGCATTTTTGCAACCAGAAACCATGCAAATGATTTTGCACATCCGCTTGCGGTCTTGTTGGCAGTTTTGGAGCACAGCCCTCTTTGTGAGGTGGTGGTGTAGACATCTATTTTCTGTTCACTGTCCTGCCCAAAATCGAGCCCATGGTTTGCTACATAACTGGCTGTGCACGCTCTTTTCTACCTCACACGGAGAGCAGGTCTCCGTTTGTCCCAATTCCTTGCATGAAGTGATTTCTCCTTTCACTGCTTTAGGATCATTTGTGTGTCAGTCCCAGCCCCTTGGACTCCTTCCTGCCCGTACCAGGAAGATCAGGGTTTCCTTCCCATTCTCGATGCAGGGCTGACAGCGGCGTGGGGCTTGGCTTTGGAAGCTGTGTAACAAGTTGCTCCAGCAGATCCCTCGCTGGGACTGTTCTGGCAATGGACGTCTATCTTGCCTATTTTGTCTGAGTGAGAATTTCTGTGAGGTTATTTTTAACATATTTGAGTGTCCTTTTTGTGTTCAAAGGCACCTTTGCCACAAAGGGAAACCATCATCTATTCCCAAAAGGATTTGGAAAGAAAAGCCTGCACTTACTCAAGACCAGGGTGTGGGGCTCTGGCTTTGAAACTGGCTGCGAGGGGTCCTTTGAAGGAGGTGAGGCAGAAGCCCAGTGGCAGAGGGTGGCCCCAACGCTCTGGTCTCTCAGCTTCACTGAGGCTTCTCATCTTGCCATTACCTTTGTGAGTCAATCATATCAGCGTGCCTACAATGCGCCTCTGTTTAGAGGGGCAATCTCTGTTCCGGAGCCAAGGTAATCTGTCATCCAGCCTGCCATGTGGGACCCAAAGGCAGCTTCAGGGGCTGCATATGAAACCTTGCTGTCAGAGAACGGCTCCCTCGAGATAGTTTCACTGAATAGGGAATCCATTTCTTTTGTCTTCCACCGTAGCCTTGATGGAAGCTGCTGTGGGTTCCTAAACCTACCAAAGCTGGGTACAGATCTGGGCTCCCTGACTCTCTCTCTCTTTCTCTCTGGCCAACTTTTTCATCTATTGCCTGAGGATCGTAGTACCTCCCTAGTTCGACGGTTCTTTTGAGACCAAATGAAACGAAGCACTAACATGGTGTTTGGCACATACTAGGTACTTGAGAAAAGCAACGCCCATGCCCTGTTCCCTAAGCATTGTGGAACACACCTCCCCATGATATGGGCTGCCTTTTTGATGCTATATTATATTTCACGGAATACAACTAGCAATGGCTAGCAGTCATCGAACCTTTCTTGGAATTTCTATGGTGTCATGAGCTGTAGGCCGATGTGACCCACCCATGCCCTGTAATCACATCAGACATGGTTAGCTTGTGTTTTGTTTTCAATTTGAGTGATTCCGGCAGAAGAAAGTTACTCTTGGAAGGAGCACCGTGAATTCTACAGCCAGAGATCTCTAGTTCGATTATGGTTTTCTAATTTCTGCTGGCATTTCGCCCGTCTTCTGGAGATTGCCTTTCTCCTTTATCTACTCATTTCTGATTTTTAAGCCAATGCCTTGACTCTTATTTTTTTCCCCATAAACGGATGCCTGTATCTTGGATGTAAGGCAAGGCGTTCTAGGAAAGTGGTTCCCAAAGTGCGGAGTCTGGGTACGTTTCCATATAAGATAACCTCACTAGAAAGCAAATACTAAAATGTCTGTTTATATTAAAAACTAGGAAGAAAGTAAGTTCTTCAAATATTTAATATTTGGATGGAGACGAGCGCTCTCATGCAGTCTGATTGCAGAGGATGAAGATTCACAAATGACAATGTTTATTACTTGAGAAATTTAAGATATTTAAATGTGATCTTCCCAGAACTTTTGTGGGTGAGAAAAACCTTTGCTGCAGGTTCGTTCAGGAGGGGCTGGCGGTAGAGAGCCGCGCAGGGCTGGCCTGGGAGCTGGGAGGACCCAAGTTCTAGTCCTGGTTCTTCTTCTAAGCAGCTGGTACCATAGAAACGCATTGCCTCTCTTGGCCTCAGATGCCTCCTCTTTATCTAAGCGCTTTGGACCGATCGATCGGTAGCAAGGACCCTTCCAGGTATCTAGTTTTAGGATTCAGAATGTAAATATAGAAGTATTCTGCCCTTCTCTACCCCTCTTCCTTTGTAGTTTGTTTAAACACCTTCACTTTTTTTGCCTAGAAGGCATCAATCTGTTACTCAAGATGGTCCTTATTGTACTTCTTCGTTGTTGGCTTCCTTTGTGGTTAGCCTATTAAATTCTCTACATGTCCTCTCTGGCAGCGACGGTCTTTCCTCTACTCTGCTGTAGTGGATCCCTCAGGGGTTCAGACGTCTTTTATGTTGTGTGATTATGCATCACTTGAGCATCATGAAACTTTAAAAGTTTGGTATGTTTTTATTGAATCCTGGCTCTGCTATTATCTTGTTATCAGCCAGATGAGATGACGGTACTCCGATTCTTTCTTGAAACATCAGATATCCAATCAGAGCACTCATCCTGTCCACCAGCGTCCCCAGTCCAGTTGTTATTATTAACAGCAGCTCTACTTAGCACTTACGGTTGGCCAGTCAGTGTAATATGAACTCTCCATCCATTAGCTCGTTGAACGCCCTCAGAAGCCCCCCAGTGGTAGATACTGTCATTATCCCCATTTTACAGAAAAAGAAGCTGAGGCTTAGAGATTGGAATCCTTGCAATACCACTTTTACTAAATGCCCTTGAAACATTTAACTTCCTTAAAAGCCTGTTTAGTAGGAATCCTAAGACCTCTGTTCAGTTAGAATCCCTTCCCGCCAAGGAGAAAGGGTCTTCTCTCTCCCTTTGCCTGACCTCTCTTTATCTTCCTTTCCAATCTGTGTATTTTTAAAAATCTGTATTTGCTTGCAGTTCACAGTGAGGCCATGCTGATCTCCCAAATTGGTTGTATTGCAAATTCATCCCCCTTACTTGCTTATTGAACTGGGGAGGGGTTTGCACAGCAGGTGGGTGGGAAGAGCCCCTTGGAAATTCCTTAGGCAAGGGACACAGAAATACAAGATTCATGTCTCTGCTCCTCCTTGCTGCCGCAGGCACCCACACCCACTGACGCCCATGTGGGCCCCTGTGCTGGCTTTCTGCAGTCCGGGTGTGGCTTCTGAGAGATAAACTGACAATCTGTGCATCCGGAGCCAACGCCTGCTTTCCTGGCTACCTCAGGGCTTTTAATGGAATTATCAAGTCTATCTGGACATGATTCTCCCCACCCCCTTTTAAATTCCTTCAGCCCAACCCCATTTTTTTTGTTCTATTCCTGAAGTCCAAGGTGTGGGTCATGAGAAGAAATGGCAAGGTGGATCCTGTGTCCTCCAGCAGGTGATGAAAGGCAGTGAGAGGATGAACCGGGGGTATGTCTTTACACGTGAAGCCGTCCTGAGCCTGCACGACCTTGGTGACACTGATCTGCAGTGTTGATTCGTGGCTGCTTGGTGGCTTCTTCCCCTGAGATGTGCCCACAAACACTCCTCTCTGCCGCCCTGTCAGCCAGCCTCTCTGTAGCCCAAAATCTCTCTGGATCTGGTAAACATGTCTCATTTGTACTCTAAAAGTGCCTAGACCAATGCCTTCTGGCTCCATTTTGCCGCTAGAGAAACAAGGCATCTGTGTGCCACGGATCTGGCTAGATCAAGTAAGCTAAGGGTCCAGAGGTGCCCGTGCCACAACCAGAAGCAGGCGTGGAGGGCATTTCTCACTTCTGTACTTTGTTCGGTGTTGGCTAGCTAGCGACTGTGGTGCTCAGGGGATGGTACCCTCACCTCTGAGCCCAGCTTCCATCCTGGACTCAGTATCCCCATGGCTAATCCATGGCAAAGGCTGCCCATGCCCCTGAGACACCCCTGATCACATTCCAGACCCTTCTCCCCACTTAGCAAATCCTGAAACAGTACCCCTAAGTGGGAGATGACATATCAGCACCTTCCTGCTGCACCTCCACTTAAAATCCTACTCTTTATACTCCTTTGGTGTTTCCACGCTGTTTTTAAAAAACACAGGTAAGAAAATAATTCCATTAACCTGACAAAGCTTTGTTGTCTAATTGAATTTTCTCATTCAGATGTGCCCAAACAGTTCATTTTTCAGAAAAATTAAATATTTTAAAAAACCATAAAATGAGTTATCTTATGTTGTCATACCTCCACCATTTTGCATGACATAAATAATGCGTATTTTGCGATCAGTACAGAAAGATCCTGTGAAAGATAGTGAGTCCTGGGAGACTGTTTTTGATCCGGTTGTTATCAACTCTGCTGCAGTTTGCTAAGTCTTTGCATATTTTTTTTCCTCAGAAGAGCATTCAAATTATGATTTCTTTCTTCCGTGGGACAGAGCAATAGTTTATTTTATGTGACAAGGAATTGCTCAGTTACCTCCCTGTTTTTCCTCCCATTTCAATCAATAATATGAACAAGAGCCATTGGTGCCAGCTGGTATTTCTGGCTGGTCGGCCTTTGGCTTCTTAGTTCAATTAAAGAAATTTCCCGAACATCTACCATTGCTTCAGGGACTATAATTTTCAAACCAAAAATTAGGACACGTAGTCTGATGGGATTTTGTTTTCTTGGTTTGTGAATCCATTAATGAAAGTCTTGTCAGTAGAGATGCAAGGCCTAAATTACATTTAGGTATAATTGTGATTAATTGCCTTAATTGTGAAGAATAAAATCCCATGAAATTGACCTTGCCCAAGGTCACAGAACTACAGCTTGTACTTGAACCCAAGTGTGTTGATTCTGTTAAAATTCAGCGGAGTAAATCTGAAGATCCGACTGGCTTTATTCAATGCTTCATGAATCGGGCGGCAACCCGTCTAGCAAACAGAAGGGAGCTCTGGAGAGCTGTACAAAATGGAAGGTTTTTAAAGGCAGAAAGAAGGTGGGACAAAGAAGTCATAAGCAAAAGAAAGGATTATTTCAGGCAAGGTCGCCTTCCTTTGGGGGAAGGGCAAGGGTCTATCATGCAGATTACCTCACTAGATCTGATCAGGTAATTCAGGATTGACTGGTTAAAGATCACATTCCTGGGAGGGGCTGAAACTGCAGTTAGGTTAGACATTAAGTCTTGGTTTGCTGTCGTGGGACTTAGCACATTTGACTCCATCTTGGGCCTGTTTCTTTTTTTTAACAATTCTAATCAGCCAGTGGATTTGCAAGAAGAGTTGCGTTCCTCAACCTTTGTACTTGAAAACAGGAGTGATGATGGAGGTGGGGGTGGGGAGGAATTGATAAATGCTTGATGATGTTGTCAAGCTAGCAGACCCACAGCTGAAAAGATAGAGACTGACATCAGTGTGCCTCTTCAGCATTTGTTTGATTAAAATATAAATAGAGGCAGAAGTAAAATGAGCATTTGTCATATGAAGGGAGTTCAACCATTTGATTCATTTTATTCTGTAGCTTGAAATGTCCCCACCCTGTGGTCAAGATTAGCCTTTTCTTTCCCTCCATGACAGCGCACAGTTAAGATGAGAAATGTCTTTAGGGGCAACATCTCTTCCCTTTGATCTCCCGGGCTGGGGGCAAGAGGAAAGCTATGGAAACTTCTTTCCTCCTTGGGGCAGACACTGGTCCCAGGACCCCCATTTTCCCCACTGATAGCTGCCACAGTGAGATTCACCTCATTTTGAGATGAGCCAAAGCAGCCTAGAATTCATTCACTTGACCAGTCCTGATTGAGCTCAATCATGTGCCAGGCACGCCCTGCATGCTGGGGACCAGACGTGCTCCCAAGGCCCACTGCATGGCACTGAGCTTTCTCTGACTTGTCCAAGGCCATGTAGCCAGACTGCTTGCTCCACGGGCTCCTAGGTGCTGGGCATTGAACAAGGTACCCTACACACCAGTAATAAAAGTATCTGCTTCATGGTGTTGTGGATGAAAGAAGTTGATACATGGCAAGTAGTAAACATGCAATAAATCAATTACTGTTAACTTTAGAGTTATTGCTGTTCCCAACAGCCACTTCCTTATTAGGAGAGGCAGTAGGTGTAATGCTTAAGCACAAAGATTCGAGAGCTGGGCAGGCCAGGTTTGAAGCCAAGTTGTTGGAGCTGGGCAAGTTACTTAACTTCTCTGTGCTTTGGTTTCCTGCCTGATAAGGTTGTGAGGCTTAAATAAATTATCATGTATAAAATCTTATGAACAGTGCTGGTATGTAATGAGAATTACCTGTTGTGTGAGAAGAAGAATATTCTTCCAAAGGGGAAAGAGCCACCATTCTGGATTTTCTGGAAATTAAGAGGGAAAAGGATAGAACAATGCCAATAGGGACGCAGGAAGTGCTTCCATAGACAGAATAAATTGCAGTGCCCGAGAATTTCCTCCTCAGCCTCAAAACAAGCCCTCACCTTGGGGGACCACTAAAGTGTCCCCCGGATGGCTGGGAGGGTTTTCTGAGGAGAGAGGACTAGAGGGGAGGGGTCTTGGGGCCCCTGATGGAACCTGCAGGGAATTCGGAACATGAATACAGAGTAGTTTCTATTTGTGAAAATGAAAGCTAGACTCTCACCTGCTAGCTAAAGGAGAATCTGGTCTAACCAGGTGAGATTTTCCACAGCAGAGAAAAATACGTCTGGGAAATAGAATAGCAGTCATTTAAATTCCTTATGGCTTGACTTGAAATTGGTGGGAACCGGCCCACTAGAGAATGGCAGCAGGTTCCCACGTGTGGAATATGGCATCAAGGTTCACAGTGAGGTCGGTATGTACAACCCCACGTTGCATATTTTAAGTTGTATCCTTTCATTATCATTTTAACACCTATCAAAGAAATAAAACTAAGACACCAAACGGGTGATTTTTATGGAGATGATTGCTAGGATTTAGCCAAATTAAAACGGACATTTTATAGGAAAATTTGAAGCAAAGGACTATAGAACTTAGACAAAAGTTGTAAAAGTAACTGAAAATGACTGAGGTTAAGGAATGTTGGCCTTTAACAAATAGACAGCCAGTCTATTGGACTGTCTGAAATATGGGTTTCTCCAGCAAAAATGGGTTTATTCAGGATCTGCAATCATAGCAAGCCACCTGCAAGTTTCACGGAGTAAGGGGGGGAAGAAAATCTTCTACAGAGGGAAAGAGGAAGTTGGAAGGGCTACTGTAAACCAAGAGTCAGTTGGAAGAATTTAAGTGTCCTGAAGTGTAGTGGCTTTTCATTGGCTGAGTTGTGAGTCTCTCATTGGCTGAGCTCTTGCTGGGCAGGAAGAGGAAGTCTTTCTTTTTCCTGTTGGGCTTGCCATCATCCTAGGGCTTGAGAGCTCCCCCTTCTGGCCTCCCGACTCCATTTTATTTTATTATTTTATTTTATTTTTTTTCTTCTGAGGAATATTCACCCTGAGCTAACGTCTGTTGCCAGTCTTCCTCTTTTCGCTTAAGGAAGATTGGCCTTGGGCTGGCATCTGTGCCAATCTTCCCCTATTTTGTGTGTGGGTCCCAGCCACAGCATGACCACTTATGAGTGGTGTAGGTCCACACCTGGGAACCAAACCTGGCCGCTGAAGCAGAGCACACCAAACTTAACTACTAGGTCACAGGACCGGCCTACCGCCCCTCCTCCTGCTCCCGCCAGACTCCATTTTAAATGAAGTTTCTGTTGATTAATTTCCACAGGAAACACTGGAGTATAGTTTATGTGAATAAAGGTCAGAACTCATTGTAATCCCCTGGGGTAGGCATATCACGTGGTGGGGAAGGGGATGGCACTTCAAATGGTCTTAATACTGAAGGAACTTGTAGGTTGAAAGAGATACAAATCCAACCCTGCCTTTGCAAACTGAAGAGGAAATTACCTTGCTTTGCAGACGTCTGGTCTAGTGGTGGGCAGCTTGTTGGCCAGGCCGCTCGCCCTCATCCTGTTTGGGATGGGGGTGGGGGACAACAGCTACAAAAATGTTCACAGCAAATCCTCTAGAACTGGGCAGTCATCAACCTCACCATGTAATCACTGCACGGTTCCTGAAGTGACATTAATATATGGTATGACACTTCCAGAACAATTGAAATCTTTATAATATTTTATATCTTTGATTATATTCAACAGTGACTTAATATTTATAAAGTGCATAGGGCATTGGCCATAATTCATCCAGCCTAAGATGCTACTGCTTGTAAGAGAGGCATCATCATTTCATTTTTCTGCTTTAAAAGACAAAACCAAAAACTGTTACTAGTTAAGCTGTGACACAGCATTGATTATAAGACACACCCTAATTTCAGAATGTTAGAATATGAAAAAAATGCCTCTTAGAATTGATGGAATATCTTAACTGTTCATTCATAACATCTTAGATTTGAACTGTTCATTTGTATAGAAAATGACCCTTTTGGGAGCAACATTTCAGGCAGAGTAGGTAAAAGAAAGGCTGTTTCTTTTCCTGCTGGGAGGCCCATTGTTATTTAAAGAAAAGTTTGCCATAGCTGCAAGCTGGGATAAACCATTGGAGACCTGGAACTGACATGGAATAACAAAAGCAAGGAAAGCATCATATATATATTTTATTTCACTTTACAGAGTACCTTCACATTCCTTATCTTATTTGATCTAATTTTTTTCACTGAAAACAACTATATATGTGTGCACATATATGCTCAGTAGAAAAATAAAACCACACAGAAAGTACACTGAGAGATAAACAACCTCAATATTTTAACAACCATATTTCCATACAAAGATAGCATCTTACATAAGTAATATCACATATCTGCTACACCACTACACCGTATACATATGTATATCATGTATGCAGTTAAAACCTTACCATCGTGTTATTTTTTTACAAACCATTTTTCCCTGCCCTGCTCAGTCCAACCAATGAACCAGTGTTTCCAGCCTGGTGTGTACCATCCACACTTTGTCCCCTGATCGTGTCATTGTATTAAACCAATTCTACGCCTAGAGGGATTGGGGTTGGTGTGTTGTCAGTCTTGTTTGATTGTCACAGTAGCTTTGGGGGCAGTGTAATATTATGAACATCTTTCTGCTGAACAGGCAGCTTGAGGCCCCAAGAGGCTCAGAGAGGCTGGGTGATTGTGGGAGACCCTGGGGTTAAGTGGCATAGGGTCTCGGCTGGGAGGGCTGGTCTTTGAGAGCCCATGACTTTTCTGAGATCAAGTTGGTCACAGATTCAACCACGAGGCCTGAAACAGTGCCAATTTATGCCTCCTGTTCCAGCTTTATTATTAACAACATTCCCTTCTGCCCTCAAAGTGTCCCGATTTGGAGGATAAATTGTTTACTCTCGTCGCTTCCAGGAAGGTTGACTCTGGCCAACACTGGCTAAGAGACCACTGGACCTGGTGATCCTGAGGTAGTGTCTACACTTGGCCTTGATGATGCTATTGGAAGTGAGCTGTGGAGTAGCAGAAAGAGCAAAGAAAAGGAAGTCAGAAATGCTGATGACAAGTCTCAGCCCTGGCCCTTTGTCACAGGGATTAACTGAGATCATGTGTGTGGAAATGTTAGGCAAATATTGAACTTTTGGTCAGGTCACACATACTTATGTGAGTGAAGCTAATGAGCACATCTTCTATATTCATCGAGCCTGCCCCTTCCCTCACTTTGTGAGCTGACCCCCAGTGTGCTTTCCCATCCCCAGTCCCTCTGAGCAGAGGCAACTTGGTACATTATCATCCGAGGCCTGACTTTACCCATTTGTAAAATAGTGACAGAGGGATTGTAATATTCATGTCTCGAAGGTGTTGTGAAAATTAAATGAGATCACGTAAAGCGTCAGCACATATTTATGAGTTCAGTAAATCTTAGTTCCAATTACCCCGTAGACTGATGGGAATGGGGGTGTTTGTTGGCTACTGGCTGCCCTGCCCCACCCCACCCCGACTCCTAGAAACACTCCTTCCAGGCACTCTGTTCACTGCAGTTCAGCACACACACACACACACACACACACACACACACACTACAAATATACAACTTCACATCACTGAAATAGTGGGAGGCGGGGTCTAAATTCCATAAAGTTGAAATATATTGCAAGCTGGTTTACCATGCCTGGCACATAGGAGACCAACAAATATTTATGGTTGATTTTTCCATCGTTTGCAGTGGAAGTATTTCACTCCAGTCAAACGGCAGAACTGCAAAAGGTAAAATTCCCAGGCTGTCAATCGAAAGACTAAAGTCTAACAGATAGTTCTGTTCCTTTCCTGTTATGAGACAGACACTGGGACAGAAAAATCCCATTCAAAAACAAACTCAGTTCGATGCAGGCCAGAGCATTACCTATTGTCCATTGTTCGCGATAAGAACGTGGTTTATCTGCCTTTCAGAGTGATACGCTTGCAACATTGGGGGCATTCTATCCCAGGTTTTCTGGAAATCAGATCTGCTGTCCTATTCTGCTCATGGACCCACTAAACCTCCCAGACATGATAATATCTTGTCATCCAGACACCATTTTCCAATACATCTTTCAAGCCTGGAAGCGACACAGAACCCAGGCTTGCGATGGTGATCCCAGCTTTGGGATGCCTGGTGAGGACCCAACACCACCCCCAGAAAATGCTCGATTGCATTGGCATCATTTTCAACGTTTCTATTTACTTTTAAATTTTACTAGCACATGCATATGGTTAAAAAATAAATAAATAAACTGCAGAAAAGTTTAAAATGGAAAGTAGAAGTCACCCTTCTCCCAAAACCCCAGGCCCTCCCCCAATGGAACTTGTATGTCTTTCAAGAAAAAAATTATACCATATCTTTTGAAAATTTAGACAAAGGTAGTGATTCTATACCTAATCCACATATTGATCTCTATTTTCATGAAACTGTGTATCTTGAAGATCTCCCATGTCAACACAAGCAGATTCCTTGATGACTGCATAGAAGTCCTTTGCAGGGTGTGCCATATTCCAGTCAGTCGCCAAACCATGTGTCCAGCTTTCCCTATTACAAACGTTGCACAGTGAACAATCTTGTACGTATGTCTTAGCATACTTGGTATATCTTGGGGTAAATTCCTAAAAATACAATTGCTGTATCAAAGAGGGTGTGAATTTTATTTTTATTTTGTTTACATATTGGTCTGTGTGACTAAAATTTTGGTACCTATTTCCACACTGCTCTCTAAAAATTCAGTGTAGTGTCCTCTTCTAGAAGAGCATAATAATATTTACGATCTCTCCTCCCTCAGGCCCTGCCCAACACTGGGCCTATTGTGTTTACACAGCACATTTAATGGCCTCCCTTTTCTGGGCGGCCAAAGGACATTTGAAGACTGTTGTTACCCAGTATATGGGCTTCTTCTCTCTCCTGGATGAACCAAAGAAGAAAAATGCTCCCTGAGAAGCTGGTGAGAGTGTCTGCAGGGCCCGGCTGTGGCAGGCAGGGCCTCCACTGGGGCTCTCTGTGAGAGTGAAGGTGGAGTTTCAGGAGAGAACAGTCCCTGCCGTTGTGCTGACTCACCTTTGCTCTTCCTAGTCCCCACCCTGGTAAACACACAGCAGTTAGTGACGCTTTGCCTTTGAAAGTCAGTCGGAGAATCAGGGAGCGGGGTTCTTCCTCCGCATGAGGGACTCCTGTGTTTGGTGCCACCTCTTAAAGGTGAGGAACAAACCAGGCCATTATGTGGATATGGGCATACCCCACCTTCTAGAGCTGTGTTTGAATCCGTTGCTTTTTAACAAGCTGAATCATCATTGGAAGCTAAATGTAGACCTGAGAAAGTCTGCACTCAATCTTTACCTAATGGGAAATGTCTACCTCATAATTTGTAATAATTGTCAGGGCTAACTTCATCATCATCATCGTCATCATCATTATTATTATTTCTTAGCTGGTGCGTCAGCAGCTACATTCCTTCCTGATGAGTGATGCTTATTGGAAGTACCTTGCTGAGTACCTTCCTTGTTTAAAATGTTACCATTTTTAGTGGGGGAAACAAAAGGAGTTACCCGCCCAAAAAGAAGCCTGCAGAAGGGAAGGAAGCAGACTCTTGTTGCGGCGACAGCCTGGTAAACTGGGCCCTTGCCATCTGAGGAAAATGGCCCTCCTCACAGAGATGGGGAAGGCCCATTGCTGCCCTCCCAGCACGCGGCCCAGGGTGTCCTGCCTCTACCCTTCCCGTCAGGGTGGGAGGAAGAAGGGAAGGGGTCAAGGTTTTTTTGCCCCAGAACCAACCATAACTTATGTTCTCAGAATTCTAGGACAGCAGTTTGTCATCTGAAGGCAACTTGCAGACTCTGCCTCCGAGGACGTTGTCTAGGGCTGTAAATGAGAACCCTTGCCCTCTGTGCTCCCTGCTCACTCCCTGTCAGCAGCTGTGTTCCAAGGGAAGCCTCTGGAAAAGTCAAGCTATGATCTAACTCTCTTGTCCCCTAATGAAAACAGAAAACGCTTTCTCTGTTTCACCGTGGGGAACTTTGAAGCTTCGCTGGGCTGGGATGAGAGTCTACGCATCCATGTTTGGTTTCTGGCTTCCCGGATAAAGTTCTCACCCTCTGCTAGAACTTCCCAGCCCAGCCCTGGCCTGGCTTTCATTTACCTGTTGGTGGGTTCTGACCTTGTCCTCGACAGTCTGGGCAGGTCAGCTGTCCCCGAAAGGCTCTCGTTGGTCCCACCTTCCCAGCTACCTTCCCTCCCTCCCTTTACCTCATCTGAATTGTGTTTTTGTGGGAGGAAAGGAGTGGAGGAAAAAGGCATAGTAAGGGGGCGTCAATAAAGACAGAGAAGTTAAAATAGAAGATCTTGGGCAATTTATAGCTTTCTCCTCAGTAAAATAGAGATAATAATACATAGTATGGGATGATAGTGAAGGCAGATGAGTTCACATATGTTAACTAGAAATGCCTGGGAGAAGGAGGGAGAGAGAGAAGGAGGGATTGAGAGAGAGAAAGAGAGATTGATTTGTGACCACTTGGATCTGGGAAATGCATCCATAAAAAATAATTCCAGTGTTTTAGTCTTTGATGCTAAGAGAAGGTGATCATTAATAAAGATCATATGTCTTTTTAATGATGAATTCAGTTTTGAAAGCGATCTGTCATTCAGTTGCCATCTTAAATGTAACAGACGGAAATATGCAGTAAGGAGATGGTGTGAAACCATGATGTTTGGATGAGTTTGCAATCACAGCGACTTGGGTTTCCATCTTGCCTTTGCTATTACTAGTTGGGAGATCTGTTTCCTTCTACCCAGCATGGGAACGTTAACCCCTCTCTCACAGGGTTGTTGGGAATAGTAAAAGGAGCAACAGCCACGAATCAAATAGCTCATTGCCTTCCTTATGGTAACTGCTCACTCACACTATTCGTTCCTGATCCTCTTGGACACAGAGGTCTGGAGACCCAGGGTCTCGATACTGTTCAGTATCACGGGATATTTGAAATTATGAGAATCAATGAACTCCACAAGGAGCCCTGTTATACTGGGGAATAACCGTCACTAGAAGGAGGATGACGCCACCTCTGAGACGGGACAGACAGTAATGTATCACTCTACAATGAGACGGAGAAACGACAGTTGGATTGCACGCCAAGACCGACTAGGGTTCCCTTGAGAGGGCAGTTCCTGTGGATCAGTACAAACACGTACACTATCACACAGAGCTCGCCATTTCTTGTCCTTTGCAGAAGTTAAATAACAGCTTATTAACAGTCCTGTTTTGTTCAAATGTGCTCACGTTTTTCAAAGAGAAAATAACATTTTTGGCCTCTTTTAAGTAGGTGGGTATTTATTGAGGTTAAAAACAAACAAACAAACACACCTATGGTCAGATACTCCGGGACCTTAGTCTTCTACGCAGAGAAATTTTTGTGGGCATCCCGAAAGAAGAATGAAGCTGCAAAAGGAGGGAGGGTGGAGGAGGGGAGGAGTCCCCGGGAATCTTTATCTGGTTAGAAGTAGACTGTGGACTCTTGATTGAGGTCCAGTGAGTCATGCTGTGCCAGTGCTTTTTCTCTCTTTCTGCTTTGCCACAAGAGGAAGAAGGAGTGGTGAGGTCTGAGGTAATTTTGTAGAACTGATGCTGCATTGTGGTTCTGAGAAGGCCAAATATATCATATAAACAGTTTCCCTCTGCAAGGCAGCATGGGTGGCAAGACTTCCAGAACCGCTTTGTGGAACTTGAGCCCATGACACTAGTATGCTTTTCTTATGGTGGCCCCTTCATGGCTGGTTTTTAGATTGCTTTTCCCTTAGAATTTGCTCTTATCAAAGGACCCTTGTCTCTTGCAGAGAAAACATTACAGTTTTTTCAAGTGAAATTTAAAATGGTGTCCATCTTGTTTCCTCCCATCTCCTCCTTTTCTTGAAGAACCTCCTATTACCTTTTTTCATCCTAGTTTTGATGTCTGAGCAGGTGGCCTTTCTAGATACGCTTATTCAGAATTTTTCTCTCCTTCGCCCTAACTCCCCCCAAAAAGTGAAATCCTAAGAAAGGGCAGGAGAGGCAAGTCTCATTCAGCTCAGTGCCCACCACCCTTGTCCAGCGTGTGACACGACCAGTAGGATGCACGAAGTGTTTGAAGAGAAGGGAGAATCTTCCGATATCCTGTCATGTAATATTTGCCCTTATTTCATACGTATTAGCTGTTTTGCTCCAGCGAATGTAGATTATAATGAATATCCTTCCTTCTCTAGTCTTCTCTGGCAAATTCAAAATATTTTAGATGCACTTCAAATGGCACCTTCTGCAGAAAATTATTTCTGTCTCTCCTAGGATAAAGGCGTCTCCCCCCACTCTTGGAACACCCATTTTACGTGCATTTACAGATTGACTGTTAATGAGGCATGAAGCACTTCAGCCCATACGTAGATGTCCTCCACTGCATGGAGAGCTCCCCAAGTGCAGCCACCATGTTGCTCCCCTCTGCCCCAACCCCAGGACTTGGCACATAGCTGAACACATGGAGGATCCCACTGCAGAGATGCCTAGTGAAAGGAAGCCGGCAGGGTGTTCAGAAGCCAGCCCTGGTGTTGTGTTGTAAATCCAATAAGCAGACGAGGGCCCCAGATTCTTTTATCCAAGGAGGCATGGGGCCAGATGAGGCCCTCCTGTCCATGCATGTTCTGTGGTCATGTTTGGTCCGGCCTGCCCACATCCTCGTTAGTATAGCAGTGATCTGTCATTAACACGTAGCTTATCTTTTGCATGTGGGAGGCTAATAGTACGTTGCCAGTGATAAGTTTATGGAGGGAAAGTAATTTAGATGGCTTGAGAAATTATGACAAATGTGACCTAGCAATTGTGTGATACATATTCTTCCACTTCTGAGTTGCATCATAGGATTTGCAAAGCAAGTCTAAAAAGTTTCCAATTTATTGCTTGTTTTCACTGATAAATTGTACAAAACAATAAGGTTGAAGGAATTATTGGAGACCGTCGATCATTTATTGTGCTGTACTCTAGACACTGTTCCACGCTTTGTATGTGTCATTTTATTTAATCCTTACAACAATTCTGTGAGATGCGTTTTATTTCTCTCGTTTTACAAATGAGAAAAGAGAAGCTGAAGTGACACTGTGAGCTTAGGTAGCCTTTCCCCACTCCACTTACTGGTGGCCAGGCTGAAACTTGAATTCCAGTCTGTTGATAGCAAGATCTTTTTGTTGGCTCTGCTTGTTCTGCTCCATTTGATATGAGGAATATTTGGGAACATTTTTTTTCTCTAGGAGAAGATAAACTATCCTAATAATTGTGTGTTTTGTGTTCTCAGGGAAGCAAAGGTGCCTACCGCTACCACTGGCAGAGCCACAATGTCAAGCACAGCGGTGTGGACGACATGGTCCTGCTCTCCAAGATCACAGAGAACGCCATCGTGGAGAATCTCAAGAAGAGATACATGGATGACTATATTTTTGTATCCTTTATTGGTGTCTTTGGACATTTGTAAGTGAGATGACAATGTCCATGGTAAAACGTGGCTTTACTCCTAGTGTAAGAAGGTCTGTGTGAAATTCTGAACTGACGTTGTGCTCACATCATTTTCACCATTTCAGAATGTGGTTTTCTATTTTTTTGTCCCTTGGTTCAGGCTGTGGGAAGGACACAGAGGATGCTAAATTATTTTCCTGGCATTTCACAAAATCAAGGTGCAGCCAATATTCATCTGTTTTAATCGATGGCACTGGACCTTTGACGTGGTCTAGCCATGCACGTGGTGTCTAAAACCTCTGCTGTGCCTAAAGTCCCTGTGTGCAGACAGTTCTGTCGATAGGGCTCCCTAATTGCAAAGCAGAGACAGTTAAGTCCAGACTTAAAAGGTTTAAAAACGCTTACCTCATGCAAAAAATATGCAATTTTGCCAGTTTTTCTGCATTCTTACGTTTACTAAAGAAAACATGAGAAGTGAAGATCAGCTATTGAAAATGCTTGACCTTCTTGAGTTGTTCTCTATGTTTCAGTTTTAGCTTGCCAGCTGCCATTTTTTTAACAGGGCTTTTAAAAATTCAGAATGGAAATTTGGTTCAAATGTGTGTTGACTTCATTATAAACAAAGAAGTGTGATATTTACTTAAGTTACTACAGGATTCAGGAGTTTGGTTTGGTGCAACTACGCAAAGACCTTTTAGTGAAATTGCCGTAGAGTTGGTCATAGACATGCAAAGAGCCGTGGAAATCTATACAGGAGTCCCAGAAAGATTAATTTGATGCTGTTGGTGACTCCTGCAGGTATGGTGTTATGAATGACCGTTACAGGGGGCGTCTTTGTAGCTGTTGTAACATGCCTTTTAGATTTTAACCCCAAAAGCTTAGGAAGGAATGGTTTCCACATTGCCAGCTTCTGTTCATTATTTATACCAGTCATTTGACTATTAATTAAAAATACTCATTCTTATACAACAGCGCTTATGTAGAGACTGCCTATCTCATCATTGGTGAAGGCAGAGTTCAACTCGCCAGGTAATTTATCTAGCAATACTAATTAATAACGTTATCCCAAGGCACCTGGACCCTTCTGACCAGTACTGTGCTGTTTCTTATTTACTGTAGGAAATTTACCGAAGATCTGGGTACTTAACTCCCTAAGCCCCTGCTTTTAAGGGTTAATAGATGTATTTGGATTTATTAGCTACATTATAATAGCATTCTGATCAGGGGTGTATGGCCCATTTTGTAACAAAATCCTGCCCACCGCCTATTTCATAGCAAAAGTTGTATTGGAACACAGCTCTGCTCATTTGCTTACATACTGTCTAAGGCTGCTTTAATGCTACAATGGCAGAATTGAGTAGTTGCAACAGACCATATCACCCGAAAAGCCTAAAATAATTACTTTCTGATCACTTACGGAAAAAATTTGCTGACTTCTAGATACCTGTGTAAAATTTCCTTTAATTGGATGGAAGCTGTTGTAGTGAATTGTAAGTTTTTATTGTACTAAAGTTAAAAACTTGAAATATGCTCACTTTATCTGGGCTTATCACTATGAAAACATTTTAATCGCTTTTATGTGCAAGACCCATGGCACATGGAAACTGGCAGATGGTAGACTAGAAGAGCTGGATGCGGGATGTGGATCCCCACTGCCTGGCTTCCAACCTTACTCTGCGTGGGCTTGGTCACCTTGTGCAAGTTTTGTGGTCTATATACCTTGCTTTCTTCACCTATAAAATGGAAGAGAGTGTAAAATCTCCCACAGGAGGCTGTTGTAGGGTTAGATGAAGTAATGAATGCAGTACGCATTAGTTATAATTATCATACGCTAAGGCAAGTGTATAAGTTCCTCCTATATTTCTGAGTTATGTTCCAAAAATTTAATTGTAAAGTTGCTTATTGGAAATTTAACTACATTTTAGCATAGAAACTGTTTTAAATGGAGGATTGGTTTATTGACAAGCCCATAAAAGGATAATTTCCACTGTTCTGAGGACCTGGGCTCAGCTTATTACATTATTTACGTAGAAACTTGGTTTTTGACATCTGGGTAAGATAAGAAGGAATGATGTCAGTGGTAATCAGCAGTCAGTCCGTGGTCAACCCACATAGCCTTACTTCTCCCCGTAAAGATTGTTTACCTCTAAAACACCAGAAACTCCTTGAGGATGGGGACTATTTCTTGTATATCTTCTTTCAAAAAACAAAGTTGAAAAGTCCTTTGCAGCAATCTATGTTCCTTTAACATGATTAATAAAATGTAGTCAAGCAGGAAGAGCACTAAAATCATCTGGAATCCCACCATATAGGGTTAGTTCCTGTTAACCTCTTGGTGTATATTTTTCAGTTTAATCGCAAATAGACATGTATATCTATGTGCTTTCTTGCTGTTAATTTTAACAAAAATAGCATCATCTCGCATCCTGTATTTCTTAGTTTCTTGCATAATTCTTGGCATGGTGCATTGTATTAAGTGTTCATTGGAAATTTGTTGACTATCAAGACTTGCTTTTTATAGTCAGATAGCAGAATTTTTAATGACTCATGCAGAGGGGGCTGATTATGAGCCGTTGAATTAATGCCTTTGAATCAATGACTGACTAATCATGTGTTCTACCAAGGAAATGAGTTAGTTGACCACTGATGACTTCGTGTTTCAGAAATCTCTACCCACTCAATAGCTGAGAAACTCGGCGTCAATGTGCTCTCCGTCAATAGCACAGAGCAGCTTTCAACTCCTAGGAAGCTTGATGGCTGTGTTGGATGTTTATGAAATATTACCAAGGGTCTAACTACAGATCTTTTCCTCTGTGTGGTAAAAGGCTCCTTTATCAGTTCAATGTTAGGGGGATATTATTATGATAGAGTAGCATTATTTTAAATGACGTGGGTTTTTTCCCTCTCTTTCCTAATCTTAATATAACTGTATAACTTAATATAACTCTATAACTGTAGACAATATAACCACAGACAAGAAGAGATTCGATTTCACATTAAGTTACAAAATCACTCATTTTACCTTTTCTGCACCTAATATGAGCACTTTGTTTGTATTGAAGATCAGCATTTGGAACAATCGATTGTTAATGCATTCAGCTGAATGCACATTTCTTTGTTTCATATTTGAAAAAAACTACTTAGAAAATGCTGACACTGTTTACCAATAAAAAAAACCATGTATTTCAGCTATTTATCCTAAGACAAAGAAGGCTTAATTTACCACCTGTTTTTCCTCAGTGTTGCCACACTTCTTACAATGACATTCTCAAACATATGAGGAAAACATTGCAGTGTTCGCTCTCCTACTTGGCGAGACGTCATTTATAGCCACGTGGCTGGTGAAAACAGTTCCGTGCAAAGCACTCCACGCTCATTTGGTCCAACTTTCTCCAAACTTGTTTTTACTCAAAGACCACGCTCAAGTGTGTTTGGCATTTTCAGCCCTTGAATTAGGAGTTGAGACTTTTGTACCAGACCGACCAGAGCTCAAGGCCATTAAGTTGTTCTGAGGGAGGTGTGGCCCTTGGCGGAGAGTTCACGTTGAGGGGGCAGTAGGGCAAAGTTCATGGGATGAACTTTGGTCTGATGGTTGGAGACAGGGGCTCAAGTTCCAGCTCAACCCTTCTCCACATATGTGACTTCAAGCAAGTCACTTCCCCTCCCTGCCCCACCTCAGTGATAAACCTGGGGAAGGTGCTAGATCAGTGTGGGTGGTTTTGGGGAATTCACTGGCTAATAAAATGTTTTTTTTTTTAAAGATTTTATTTTTTCCTATTTCTCCCCAAAACCCCCCGGTACATAGTTGTATATTCTTCATTGTGGGTCCTTCTAGTTGTGGCATGTGGGATGCTGCCTCAGCGTGGCTTGATGAGCAGTGCCATGTCCGCGCCCAGGATTCGAACCAATGAAACACTGGGCCGCCTGCAGCGGAGCAAGCGAACTCAACCACTTGGCCACGGGGCCAGCCCCAGTAAAATGTTTTTTTAGGGTATCTTACAGTTTCTAATAGGATTCCTATAACAAAACTCAGATGGGGGATTTTTTTTAATTGAGATATAATTGACATATAACATTATATTAGTTTCAGGTACACAACATAATAATTTTAAAAAATGTGTTTTTTTTTAAAAAAGTAGAACTCTTACCTTTGCCTAATAAGACCATTAAAGAAACTTACAAAAGTTGTACTACCATCACATTTTATAAACGAGAGACTATTTTAATACCAAAGAAATAGACTGGAAATAATTTAAGAATAAAAGACAGTCCTTTATATTGAATAAATTAAGGTTTATGAAAAATTCAGGGCATCGTTGCTTTTTTTGTCATTCTTGCTGCAGATCAATGAAAACTCATAGATCCATGGACAAGCATTTGGGGACCATCAATTGAAGATCTGTTGGGTCCCTTCTGTCTCACACACTCAATTAAAAAAATAACATTTATTATTTATTTATTTTTTTTGGTATCATAGCCTTGTTTCTCCATACGTTTTGAAAATTACCCTTGGGCCACACCTTCACAGCCAAAGATCATGTGGGTAGAGACAATGATCAGAACAGCTTTTTCCAAAGGCACACCTGAATTATGTAGTAGGCAGTGGGAGTGAGTATTCCAGTTATCTGGAGAAGTGACCCAACCCAGGAGGAGATGTGCACTCTCAGGGAAGTAGCTGAGGTCTCTGCAGACCCAGCCAGTAGGGAAAAAAGGTGGGCAGTTAGGTAAACAGTTAGGCCAAACTCTTACCTAAAATGACCAAAATATGTTTGTTTCCTTTAAATTCTACATTAAATTCTCTTGTCTGAATTCTTCTGATATAGGAAAGTTTATAGCTATGTAGACAGACATACGAGCTACATTATCCATTTCAAACCACACTTTATTTTTCAGGAATCCTCCCGAGTAATATTGGCCTTGAGAGCCCTACTGGGAAATGTAGGGAACAGCTGCAGTTTTCCCTCTTCATTCATTGATTCGAGATGGAATTGTTGGTTCAGGATTGGCCTACAATAGTCCGAAAGAGGTTTTTCCTCTTGAGTGTCTCCTTTCCAGGCCCTTCCCACAATTTGTATAGTCTACTTAGTGAAAATCGAGACTTTCCAAGATGTCTCTTCACATAGCAGATTATTAACAGGAAAAAGATGTTGGTTCCTGTAAGAACTGTTATGCAATCTGATCCATATTTACTGGGTAACCAAGAACTTGGTGAGTAGAAAGGGACCGGTGGGGAAGTGATACCTTTGACTCATGTCCTCAGGCAGCTCTTTATTCTTTGTGTGCAGTGACCGATTTGTCTAGGACAAGTGGCATTCACAGTCTTCCCTTTATAACTGAGAGAAGGAGCATCCTCCTCTGCGGAAAGGTCCTGTTTGCCAAAGTTTGTTTTTGCCTGGAGATAAATGTAAACCTAGACGTCCCCCCTCTTCTGAAATGAGGATGGTCATAGCAGTGCTGTATTTCTGGAAAATTTAGTTTACCATACGAATCGCTGTATTTGTTTACCATGAGAATCAGAATGAGGGCCAAATCTCATTCATTGAGTTTTGATTTGGTCCCCACCATGTGGAAAGGATACTAGAAAAATCAACTAAGAGAGGGAGAGTTTTGAGTACTCAAAGAATCCTAGGATCTAAGTTGCAAGAGATCATAGAGCTCTCTCATCCAACCGCCCTCCACCCTGCGTTAGATCCTGGTGCGGCCAGTTTAGGATTGGGGATAAAATACAGGACACGTGGTTAAACCGAATTTCAGATCAACAGGTAACTTTTTGGTATAAGTATGTCCCAAATATTGCTTGAGGCATACTTATTTGGGACATATGTATACTAAAAAAAAAAAAAACTCATTGCTTATCTGAACTTTAAATTTAACTGGATATTCTGTAGTTTATTTGCCAAATCTGGCAACTGCACCAATAATAATAATATTAATGATAACAACAATACCTGCTAATCTTAGAAAGACATTGTAACTTGTTGATTAAGAGTTTGGACTGTAGATCCAGACCGCCTGGGTTTGAATCATAGCTTTGCCACTTACTAGCTTGTGACTTTGAGCAAGTTTTAAAATTTCTCTATGCCTCAGTTTCCTCGTAGTAAAATAGGATTAAAATAGTCACCAGGTTGTTGGGAGCTTAGATTAGTACCATGTGAGTGTGTATGTGTTCAACCACTGTTAGTTTTTATCATCACTGCTTAGTGAGTCTTGACTACAATATCATGGACATGCTTAATAACTTTAATAATAAATTTATCTGTTTTGAATTTTGTCTTAAAAAATGTTGACCACTAATCTATCATTGGCCTCATCTGACTTTGGCACTTGGAACTACCCTGGCTCTGGGCCCTTGTTCCCTGACTCTGTAGTTATTTTCAGTTCTGATTCACTGTCTCATTCCAATTTTCTCTTAGTGCATGCTCTGCCCCCAGACCAGCACTGTGTGCGTCTGAGTGTGCTCTTAAAACGACCCCATCGTCTCTACTACCATCTCACGTTCAGCCCTTTCAAGTCTGAAGATCTTTCTAGTCAGTGAAAAAGGAACCAAAATTGCAGCCGAATCATTCTGCACTCTTACCTTCACGTACAAATATTAACTTTTAAATGTTATATGATCCATCCCACACTGGGCTCATTTGTGTTCAATAATGCTATCAAAGCTGTGTTTCAGAGATGTTAACATGTGACACAGTGTGCCTCTTGAAGTATATGAATTAAGGAAATTGCATCTACTACATGCTGGGTACCATGCTAAGCATTTTATACTGTTTATTTCATTTAATTCTCATAACAAGTCTATCAAGAGGGTCCTATCTTACCCCATCATCCATTAACCAGAGCTTGGAGATGTGACTTGCCCAAAGTCAGAGTGGAACTGGGCTTAGGGAACTTGGCAATCTGACCAGACTGCCTGTGCCACTCTATTTGACAGCCGGGTCCTAATGTATAAATGTGTAAATGTCCCCTTTGTGGGAGGAAATCGCCAAGCTTTACATCTTTAACTGCAAATTTTCTAAACATTTTGAAATCATTGATTCAAAGAAACAATTTTGGAGCCAGCCTGGTGGCACAGCGGTTAAGTTCGCACGTTCTGCTTTGGTGGCCCGGGGTTCGCCGGTTCAGATCCCGGGTGCGGACATGGCAACGCTTGGCAAGCCACGCTGTGGTAGGTGTCCCACATATAAAGTGGAGGAAGCTGGGCACAGATGTTAGCTCAGGCCCGGTCTTCCTCAGCAAAAAGAGGAGGATTGGCAGCAGTTAGCTCAGGGCTAATCTTCCTCAAAAAAAAAAAAGAAAAAAAGAAACAATTTTGAGTATGTGTATGGTTTTGTGTTTTTATTGTTGTTGTTTTCTTATGATTTTTTTCCTGCTTGAGGACAGGTAGTTTTATCTATTCTATTCTGTTCACTGCTGTATCCCCAGCATCCAGAACATTGCCTGACATGTTGTAGAAATCCAGTTCAAAATAGTTCATTGTCAGATGAATAAATGGGAATATTTTTTGCGTTATAGTAATACTTCATTTATTTGGGCACATTAACACGTATTCTTCTGAGAAGGCTTTCCAGATTCCCCACGTAGAAATAACACCTTCTCCCCTTAAACTCGATCTGCGTGGGTTTGTAATTTTCTGCTCTGAATAATATTTTATGGATACCACTCAGTTCTCCTAAGCTTCTAAAGAGCAGGACTGTTCAGCGCGTCTTGTATCCCTCTATTTGTTAAATGAGTCAATAAATATGTTTTTAGTATGCCTAAGAGATATGGAAGTAAGGAAAAAATAATGTCGTTTGTGAAGTGAGATGATAACTGCTCTTTGTACTCCTGGGTTGTTTCTGTTTTGTTTTGTTTTTTCCTCTCAGTACATGTCACCAGTCTTGAAAGAATGTGCTTCAATTCATTTGACATCATAGTTTTTTTGTAGCACCTTGGTAATTAAGTCCATTACTCTTCCTGAAGAGGAACAAAGCCTGAGCTGGTTGGTAATGGATTTTGTCTTTATTTGTAATCTTTTAGAAAACAAGTACTTGAGCCTTTCGTTGGGACAGTCGTTCTGAATTCTTGATAACATCTGGTTACTTAATTTGAAAAATGTGTAGCTATGAAGATTAATGATGGACCTTAACTGGATTTAAATTCAGACATATATAGGATCTGTACTAATCTCAGTCAACCCTTTCAAGCAGATGCCATATTTTGGGGAAAAGGAAATTGAAATGTACCAAGGAGCGGTAAGTTACATGCCACATAAATTACTGCAGTGTTCAGGGCTTTTACGATGCATGGGTAGTTTTTCCTGAACTTGGCAATACATTTGCATTTTCTTATTATGAATTATTTATTGGGGAAGCTCAAGTAGGTGACATTGGTTGATTTTTAATGATGTGCTGCTCTTCAGAGTGCAGCTCCAAAAAGCATAGGATTCTCTAATACTAGAACATTATATACAAAATTAGTTAAATGGGAGGTACAGCTTGGAAGATCTTCCTTCTTCCACATATGCCACAAAATTCTAAGGACTGAAAAATTGGTAATGGATAAAAAGTAAATATGGTGATGGGAACCATCCTTTTCAAATCAGAACCTTAATTGAGCTGTGCCTATGACTGGAACATGAAAAGTGAATCTTTTATTACTTCATTTATTAATGTGACTCTGGTCCCTATTCAAACCCGGCTTCATAGCCATTTCAGTTGTGTGATAAAAATAGAAACTGTAATCCTAATTAATATATTTCATTATGGGGTTCATCACTTCCCCAGGCCTCCCCCTCTCTGCCTCTTTTTCCTTCCCTCTTTCCTTTGCAGCAGAAGCACAAGAGCGTTCATTAATCCTGACCCCTGGAAAACAAACAAAAGAGAGCCCACACAAATTCATCAGTTGAAGTGGAAGGCAATTTACCCAGAGCAAGAGCCCACCCCATTGTTGCCAGATGAATGGTGCTGGTAGCTGGAGCCGAAGGAGGCTGCCACGCGAAAGACCTTTGATAATGCTGCCTTTATGGGAGCCCAGGACAAGGGAAACACTGTCAGCAGAGGCTGGGCCCTGCCCTGGCGCCCTCATCAGCAGGGCCCCAGGGCAGCAGGCGCGGAGCTGGCTTGGCATCCTCAATGACAGCCAAGGCGGGGTGGATGCAAGGGCTGTGCGTTTGTGTTGTTTCCTTCCAGTGCTCTGGAAAGTGTTGCTACGTGAGTCCCTTTTTAGATCATTCATCTTTTGAAGAGTTCTCTTTAAAGAAATGCCCTAGAATTTTAAAAAAAATATATTTGTTTTTATTGCTAATGGTAACAGAATGTCGTGAAATTGGTGTTTACTTAGTGCCAGGTTCTATGTTACACTTAATAACGACAGTAAAATAGCCCTGGATACTGGCTGTGTCTTACTATCCATCCCCACTTCACAGTTGAGGAAACTGAGGCTCAGAGAGAGAAAGTACTTGAATCTATTGAGTGTCTGAGTTCAGGAGTTTCAGGGGAGGGGAGAAACGGGTAGAGGAAATACCTACCCTATAATCCTCATAGGTAGCAAATACAGAGGCACACGCAAAGGTCAAAGATAAGAGTTAAGCAGCTCTGAAGCCTTATTGGACAATGACTTATTGTCCACACCTGTCCCTCTGCTGCCTACAGCTTTCTCTCTATTTCCATTTCCTTCATTTTTCGATCCTCTTTTCTTTCTTATAATCTTCTATTTCCCTGTTTTCAAAGAGGTGTTAAAAATAATCCTGTGTAAGCAATCTGGGCTAGAAGAAGCCATCTACGACTATATCCTGAGGTCCCATTGTGCAACCCCTTCTGACTGTAATGTGAAGGCAGGGATGACATTATTCTGGTGCCCATATAGAGTTATCCAGTTGACCAGTCCCAGGGGTAGCCTCGACCCTCCCTAGGCAGTTCCCCTCGTGAGCCCTCTGCTTACATCCTGTGGGGCACCGTGGGCACTGGATACACCAGTGCTTAACGTGTGCCAGCATCAAAGCACCCTCTCATTCCCCCTCATCACCCAACTCTGACCTGCCAGAGCTTGCAATGAGTGGCAATTTCTGGGCCAGGCCCCCTTGTCTGTAGAGAGTCATTGCGTAATCAGGCTCAAAGCTGGATTAGGTAAGTTATGCTTTACCTTTGCGTATTTACTCTACCTTTCAAATTACTTTCCCATCCATCCTCTCAGTTACCTTGTGAAATTCGTAGCATGGACATTATTATCCCCACTTTAGCGGTGACAACCAGTGAAAGGAAAGACAGAGTCTAAATGTCTTCTCACTCTGGACCTGGCCTTCTTTTCACTCTTTTGTTAGCTTTAAATTTAAGGAGTGTTCTTTCTCCAGCTTTACAGCACATGAAATATTTTTCTTTTCAGTAATTTTTGAGGGAGTGGTGGAGGTGGTGCCAAGAAATTGAAGAAAGCAGAGCTGAAGTCGTCCCGACACAGTGAATTCGTTGGTGAATTTATATTATGTATAGATAAGCTATCCATGAGACTAAAGCACAGACCCGGGAGAATGTCTTGGTGTGGTAGGATTTTTTTTTTCCCCTGTTAAGATGAAACAAACTAGTCAAACCAGTTTATCCCTTTAAAGAACCACACCCTCTGCTTTCTTCTTGGGGAAAATTTTTAGTTTTTCTGTGCATTCATAGATTGTCTCACTTCATTTCCTCTGGGGACCCAGATTCTCCAACTTGCCATCCTAGAAAAACGATTATGTAGGGATTTAAAATTGTGATAGGAGGCAGATCTAGGGTTTTAGTAGGCTTCTCTTAAGACCTATTGCCCAAGTGTCTTCAGAAACATTTAGAAATGGAATGTTGTCTGCAGAGGCGTCTTTGGGTGGGAAGGTGTGGTCCTGGAGGATCTGAAGACACCGGTCATGTCTGAAGGCTGAATCACACAGAGGCCTACAGAAGAATCGTTCCAATTCCATCTTCATTTGTTAGCTGTAACTCCTCATGACCGAGGCAAGCTTATGAATTCTTGTCTGATGTAACTTTTAAGATGTAATTCTAGGCATTGGAACTAAACGGTGCTGGGTTTATTTCCACTGGCAAGGAAAGAAATTTAATGTTTTGCTGTATCTGACCATGGTTTTATTTTTGTTTTCTTTTGTTTTCTAGGCGCAGTATGAAAACCCACCACATATCTATGCTCTTGCAGATAGTATGTACAGAAACATGATCATTGACAGAGAGAACCAGTGTGTCATCATCAGGTATGGGAAAGAGCCTTATTAGGTACAGAGGATGCAAGAGCATGCTGTAGTTAGGATTCTGTCAAGAAACAATGCTTTTGCAATGGCGGCTGATGCCAGAGGCTGCTTAATGTATCTGAATAACAGGCAGGCTGTTTGCTTTGTCTTGGTTTATTTTATGACTCCAAATCATAAAAGCTTTGAGCTTCCGTGAGGTTGCCATTTCTACCCCTGTCGCTTAAGTTATTAAGGCTTTGGGGCACATGGTGCTAACCAGGTCTTTCTATGTTCGTCATTGGGCCCTGAACTGAAATCATGAAACGTCTCCCCCCTGTTTGATTGTACTGAGGCTGTCCTCTGAATTGGAGATCCTTAATGTCATAAGTATAATAAGCACGATTCACTAGTTTGTCATGTCAATGATTTAGTAGTTCAAGTTTGAACTTTTTTGGTGTACTGTGTCATTTGCTTTGAATTTTCTGAGGGCGTTACTGGTAAACACCAGCATTAGGTGTCTGTAGCTATGTTTCAAAACCTTTTAACCTGATGCAGCTCTGAGCCTACGCTGGGTTAAATGCTTTTACAATTTTGTTTACTATTATGAACGTTTTCAAACATACACAAAATATAAGCATCCAAATTCCCATCACTTAGGACTTGACAGTTGTTAACATTTTATCATATTTGCATTCACCATTTTTAGTTCTTTAATTTTTCATCTTAAGCATTTTTGAAAATTTTTTATTGTGGATATTTATAAACATACACAAAATTAGAAAGTGTCATATTAAGCCCCTGTGTATCTATCACCCAGCTTGTACATTTATTAATATATGGCCAATCCTGGTTATCTAGTCCTTTCAGCCACCACTTGATTATTTAAAGCAAATCATTTTATTTGTCAATAATTTAATATTTCTAAAAGATAATTATCACACTTAAAAATGAACAATTTTTAAAATATCGTCTAATATTGACAGTATTCCAATTCCATGATTGTCTTATAAAGTCTTTTTTTTTTTTTTCCTGAGGAAGATTTGCCCTGAGCTAACATCTGTGCCAATCTTCCTCTATTTTGTATGTGGGTCACCGCCATAGCACGGCCACCAACAAGTGGGGTAGGTCTATGCTTGGGAACAGAATCTGGGTCACTGGAGCAGAATGCATCAAACTTAACCACTAGGCCATGGAGCCAGTACCTTATAAAGTCTTTTTTATAGTTGGTTTTTTATTTAGATTCCAAAAAAGCCTCCCATTTTGCTCTTGGTTGCTGTCTCAAGTCTCTTAATTGTTAACCATTCTCACTTGCTCTTTTTGTTTTCTTGGCATTTATTTGTTAAAGAAAAATGTTGTTTGTCCTGCAGAATTTTCTGCAGTCTGAGATTATCTGATCATCTACCTTGACGTTCCACTGTCCCCTATATTTCCTGTAAATTGGTCTTTAGATCTAAAAGCTTGATCAGGTTCAGATTCAATTTTTTAGCAAAAATACTTTGTCGGTGATGCTGTGCGCTTAATGCCTGTTGGTCTCTCTATGTGATCTTCAGCTTGCCGGTGAGTCCATCCATTATAAATTCTCATTTCACAGTCATTGTTTAATTAATGGTTGAAGAAATAGGTATTTTCTAATTCTGTTATTCTTTCTGCATTTGTTAGTTGGATTCCTTTATTTGGTTACTTTAAAATATAATCTATATGGAAAAACTACATAAAAAGCTTGATTCGTTGTCTTTACTTACCAGTTTTCAAGGCATAAGTTGGTGCCCTGGCAGTTCCCTGAGGTAATATGGTTTTATTTTAAGTATCATTCCAGGCTAGTGGATTTTAAATATCTGTTTAACTACATGGCAGTTTTTCTTTTTGGCTCAAATGGTACTGTCTTTGGCCAGCACTGAGAAATGGTACTGAGAACCCTTTATGTTGGCTCCTATGTCCCTCTGACATGACCCAGTAGTCTTTGATAGTTTCCTTGTTTAAGATGGTCCAGGCTCATCTTGTACATTTTCTGCAGAGCTCTAGAATCAGCCATTTCACCAAAAGGCCCTGATTCAATTTAATGGGAAATGGTATTTAGAAACCACCAACCTAGTCACTGAGTGCTTGCCGCTGTGTGTTGTCAATGCTACTAGTTCTTTTCAGATGAAAAGGCAAAGAACATGAACTTTTTTAAGAAAAAAGTGAAACATGAGTTCATACTGATAATTTCCATTTCATTTTTAAGATTATAGGGTTTTTACTTCTTTGATTTTTCTATCTGTACTCATTTCTCTTATTCTGAAATCTTGGTTCCTGATGACATTATCACAATTATTTACTTTTATACTGTGTATAAAAATAAAAATATAAATACGTAAGTATATATATATATATATATACATAAAAAATATATACAATGAGAAAAAGCAAATAAGTAATTTTATTAATCTTTAAAATAACAATACTAATATTATTAGTAGGAATACTGAATTCACTTTAAAATTGTTTGTTCTTTTTGTCCTTAATAGGTACAGTCAAAATACTGGGTTTCAAAAGTCACATAAAATAATCTTTTTCTGTGTCATTAATGTGCCGGTCTGACCTGTAGTTACTTTCATTTATTTCATTTTGGATTTTAGAGGTTTAAAACTTTTAACTTTAATTTTGTTTTATAATTGTTTAAACTCTTTACAAAGTCAAACTATAAAGCAAGAACGCTGAAGCATTTCAAGGTGAATATAGATCTCAAGTATTTTCAAGGTAAATATTGACATCATGACATTTTACCTCTAAATATTTCCATATTCATCACTGGAAAATGAAAACGTTTTCTTACTTAGCTCCTGAACCATTGTCACAACTAAATAATTAATAATAATTTAATATCATTTAAAAATAAGCTGTCCACATTCAGATTTCTCTAATTGTCGCAAACAGGTCCTTTCATGCCAGTTTATGTAAGTCAAGGAACGCTGGCTACATTTGGTTATGAACCTTCATTTTTTTTTATCCTACCATAGTTCTCCTACTACCACCATTTTTCTTTTTTTCATGATGTCGACTCAGTGTAGAGACCAACCCAGTTTTCCTATAGAGACATTTTAGATTTTTCTAATTGCTTCCTCGTGGCCTCATTGCGCTAATTCCTTCAGCTGGATTTTCTTTAAATTGAAAGTTAAATATAAATGCTTAGTTAGATGCAAGTTAAGCCTCTTTTGGAAGGAATATTTAGGTGATGATGAGTTCTGTTGCTTAATATGAAATGCTTCTGTTTGACCCCAAGGGGAGGTCACTGGCCAGTAGAGAGGTGGGAGGTGTTTTCTTAACTGGAATTAAATGAGAGAGTACAGGATGAGTTTTCTAATTCAGTCCCTTACCCTCTCTGGGCCTCTGGTGAGGTGAGAAGGAAGGGAATGGTCTTGTCACCTGAGCTTCACAAGTCTGGCAGCTGTTTCAGTCTTACCCAGCCCACCTCTCTCGCGCTCTCAGATCCCCTCAGTCTCTCCCTGCAGGAGGCACGTGCACTGAAGCAGGACACATGTCCGCTTCTAGGGTTCTCCTTTCCAGCTGTTCAGGCAGCAAAGACTTGAAGGCCCTGCTTCAAGGATTTCCGTTGTGGTGGCTGTGCTGTAATTTAGGAGCTGCTTTGACTTCTGACACCAACTACCGAGAGTTAGGCCAAACTTCGCAGGTTCAGGGCACAGTCCTCCACAAGACTTCCCTCACTTCAGACACAGCAGGGTGGTGACGGGGTCCCCAGGCCCCCTCACTTCTGACCAACTAGCTACAAATTCAAGGGTTTTTACCACGCCCTCAGATTCAATAATTTACTAGAACAACTCTCAGAACTCATGAGAGTGCTGTTCTTATGGTTACAGTTTTATTATAGCAAAAGGATACAAATCAGAACCAGAAAAAAGTAGAGATGCATAGGGCAAGGTCTGGGAGGGGTCCAAATGTGAGGCTTCTAGTCGTCCTCTGCCATGGAGTCATGGACGAAGGAGAGTCATGCCTCCTTCCAGTCTGATGCATGAGTTGGCAATAGCATTACCAATCAGGGAAGTTCTCTCGAGCCTTTGATGTTGAGAGTTTTTATGTGAGCTCAATCATACACCGCCTGCGTGGCTGACCTTTAGTCTCCAGTCCCTCCTGTAGGTTTGGGCGAATACCTGTGGTTTCCAGTTCCTCCAGAGGTCAGAACTTATATAGTGTTTTCCAAAGCCCCCATCATAAATCATGGTCCGTTCCCAAAGCCCGCAGGCAAACAGAGACACTCCTGTCAGAGAGGATCGTGCAGGACCCTAGAGCTTATCTCCTGGTAGCAGAGCCCAGCCTCTCTTTGTGTTAATTCTTTACCAGCCAGAGCTGTGGTTCATCTGCTTTGAGAAAGTGGGTTTGCTCTCTCTGGCATGCTGTGGCTCACTCTCACCACTCCTGTGCTCCTGGACAGCAATCCTAACACTGGTCTGGGCTTCGGCTTCTTCCTCTGTGAGTGAACTGATTGACCAGGTGACCTCTGAGGTCTCTCCCAGTTTTGGAGCTCTTTCTTGCAAATAGTACTGGAGGAAAGAGAAGGCAGAGAAATGCTGTTCTGGCTAGAGAGGGCTAAGTTTGCAGCCACTGACACTGGAAGAGCTGGCTGCTTGATCAGCCAGGGGCTGAGTGGAATGTTGCCTACCTGAGTACATTTGTGAACAGAGAACAAACAAAATCCATTTTCCTGGGGGCCGGAAGGGAAGCCTGCTCCTTGTGCTAAAGGCTTCTGCCATAGCAGGAAAGACTAGGAAATTTTAGTATCGTTTAATTAGGAAATAAAAAGTTAATGATGACCTAATCTCTCTGGTGTTCTTTTAGACATTCACCTCCCCGTTTTCCAGGTGTGACCTTGTCTGCAAGATGAAGTGCAAACTCTTTAGATGGGAAAATGCAGCACGGAGAGGCAGGATTGTCAATTTCTTCCCAATCTTTCTCATGTTTTCTAAAGAGGTGGATGCAGTCACAGGATGGACCGGCAGCTGACTACTGGACTAGAAATCAGTGTAACAAACTGAATTGAAAAAGAAAGAAATCAAGGAAGGGCAGGCTGCTTTCTGAAGTACGGGCTTCCGTTGAAGCCTTGGTCCTGAGTTTTGCAAACATCTGCAGACTTGATTTCTCAAAATAGCTAAAGTTGAACAGCCTCAGGTAGGCTGATTCTGGTGAAACTCACAAATGAGTGTGAATTAGACCCTGATCGTGCTTTATAAGGAGAATTCTGCCTGTGGACAGCTTAGCTGATTATTTCCCTGAAAATTGGTCCACGAGGGGAGCCAGATTACCATGAGAGGGTTGAATTCGGAGCAGAGGGATGATCACATTGGCTGATATCATCAGATCGTGGCCTCACCTCTAGCGAGAGACAGCAAACTAAGGGTGTTGCCCTACCCCTCAGTGATCTGTTCACTTGGGGAAAACCCATCATTCCTGCTGTTTATTCTCCTGTCCTGACTCCATGTAGGTCAGCCCCCTGTTATTAACCTACACTTCTGCCAGCCCCTCCATCCATCCGTCCAAGTTAAGTTCTAGTGGGGGCTAACCCCCAGGATGTGCCTTAGAAGTTTCCCAAGTCTTTCCCAACAGCCCACTGGCAGACAGATCAGGGAGAGTGGTTGCCATGGATGCTAATTTCCTCCACCATGCCTTGTGTTCACTAATTTAATTTTCCAGGGATAAATATTTCCAATTCCTGAATTGCTTTACTAGCTCAGTAGCTCTAAAGATATCAAGGCTATACATCGAGAGATTCTGTTTCAACTGATTTCTGGTGGACCCAGAGCATCAATATCTTTTTTCAAGCTCCCCAATTTATTCCAGTTGAGAACCAAGACTAAGGCTCCTGAAATCCTGATTCCTAGTCATCTCCTGTCGTTCGCACCAGTGATCCACGCAAGATACACTTCCTGAATGGCTGCCCTCTGCTGGGTGCTTTCCGTATAGGTTCTTTCTTTTCATCCTAGCAACCACTCTGGGTGTTGGCATTATTGTTTCTTGAGGTTTCATCCAGAAAATGAGGCTTAACAGAACTGTAAGATCCCCAAACTAGTGAATCGCATAACTTCTATTTGAACTTAGCCCTGTCTGACTTCAAATCTCATACACTTTCTCTATACCCTACTGGTAAGTGACGGCTTTCTGTGTCTCAATGTCCTACATTTCAGTGGAGATGTTAATAGCTACCATATACTATAAGATGAGGTCATGACATTCAACAAGGGTAGTATCCTGAACTTGAGCTCCTAGAGTAAAAGTCTCCCCCCAAAGGGATGCTTTTTTTAACCTAATCCCTTGCAAGTTGTTGGTCATAATGCTGTCTGCTACTCAGGAGGCTGATGGGTGTGCTTGTCATCAACTGGAGGTCAGACAGTTGACACAGATGGACTTAATGAAAGAACACGTCTTAATTAGTATGTTAGTCTCAATTTCTTCCTGAGAAGTAAAGATGCATCTATACATTAGATGGCCATACCTGGGCCATTTCTTTATCTTGATTGACTTGTTATCCCTGGATGTGTGTGAGGGAATTATGGATAGGTATTGATCCGTGCATTTAGTACATTCTGTTAGAGAAGCCTTCATCAACTGAGGAAGCCAGCAGGTCAGCTTTACAGATATACCTGCTTTTCATCCCAGAGTGTGTTCCTGCAAGCCATGTAGTTTTAAATGTGTGCACTTATCAAAGAAACCCTAGTGTGCTATATAAAATTATGCATATTTGGCACATAAAAATAAAATAGTGTATTATAAAGTTGACCTATAGGAAATAATAGAATTCTAATAAATACAGTTTTTGTGTATCTTCTCAGAATTCAGAAAGTCTCTTGATGATGTCATGGTTAATGTCTTTTTAAGAAGCTATCTCAAAAAGTTTAGATGAATATATTCTTTTGATAAATTTATAAGGAGACACATTTAAACTATTTGAGTTCTTCTCAGCTAAAAGTTAGGATCGTTCTTTATCAAATAGGCATTACGCTATCACATTATAAGAAGACGCCAGAAAGAACTCCAATTGTGAGAATTCAGAGAGCCTGTGTCTCTAACATAGGCCTTTCTCCTAACCTGGGGATTCACAAACTATGGCCCATTGTCTTTATTGGTGTTAAAGTTTCATTGGAACAAACCTACACCCATTAGTTTCCATATTGTCTCTGGCTGCTTCTATGCTACAAATGCACAGTTGAGTTGTAGTGAAAGAGACCATATCTGGGCCTTTGCTGGGAAAGTTTACCAACCTCTACCTTAAGCACAAATTATCACTGTGATAACCCCATTTATGTGACATAGCAACATTTCTAATTTAACAAGTTCATAATGGTTCTTTTTATTTTACCCCAAAACTTATTCTACCGTCAACTCTGTCTTCCAAACATAGTTGCCAGATGAACGCTCCTTAACTATTCTATCATTTAGCCGATGTCCCACTTCTGCAAAAATATCTCAGTGGCTCTCCATTGCCCAGTAGAGTCCAAAGTCCCTAGCTTGGGATACCTCCAACTCTATTTTCTGCTACTCTAACCAAATTGCTCTACTCTTTTCCCTCGAACGAGTCGTGTTCCTGTCTATGTCTAAGTCCTTGCCCAGGTTGCTCTCCCTGTGTGGAATTATTCCCCCAACCAAGCCTTTCTCATCTACCTCAACCCAGTGATCTCTCCACCCTGTGAATTTTGGGAGCAGATCGTATACCCCTCATTTTCACCACCACTTAATATTATTTTTTATTTTGCATGTTCTCATTTAAGTAATTTTTCAATCCTTGATGACTAGAAACTGGTGTTAGGCTTCTTGGTCTCTCTGGTACACACAATAAATGTTTAATGATAATTTTGAAGCTGAAATACTTGAAATAAGTTGTAAGTGCTATTTGCATTTAGAAAATGGGGAGATCAGTTGGAACTGAAACAGTCAGCAAAGGTGTCACAGGGATGTTGGGACTTGACTTGAGTCTTCCCTATAGGATATGTGGGATGGAGAAAACGTGAATGACTTGACAGCCTCTGGAACCCACCATGTGTGATGGGGAGAAAATGAGGAAGATATCAGTGTGGTTGTTAGACAAGATTTCCATTGACACATGGTCCTTGTAAATTACTTGAGGGCCAGAACTGGGTCTTCTACTTCTGTTTCTATATTATAGCCACGTAGCCTTTGTGCAGTAGTGCGGGATTGCTTGACGTGGGGAGAGAAGGTTGACTGGGTGGCACATACCTCCTTGAATGACAGGCTGGGTGATGTGCAGATAAACCTGTCGCCTTGGTGGTGTCTTGCAGGTCTCTGAGCAGGGACGTGATACCACAAAAGGCTGGTTCACAAAGATAAGTCTCTTGGTAGAAAAGAGATGAGATCTTGAGAGACTACAGAAATCTGATGAGGTTGTAGGGGGCTGACCGAGTTGGAAAGGCAAAGAGGACATTCAATAAGCCTGTGAAGGAATAAAAGAATAGGAAGTGAATGTGGACTCTGGGCAGTGCCAATGGAAGAACGAACAGCTATAGCTCTGTTATTAGTATCATTGACAATGATGAGCACCTGAAGACACAGGGAGACACTTGTGAGCCCAGTAAGTGAGCAACCCATATCTGCTTAGGTCATTAATCTGTGCTCCAAAATCCAGATTTTGGATTTGTGTTTTAGAATCTCATATGGGATACCTTTGGATCTATCAGAGACGTCTATGCAAATCTACTTAATAAAATAATCATGGTGTGGAAAAAGGGAAAGGAGACCCGGCAGGTTTTTCTCGTATTCTCTACTGTGTCTACGTGACCAGACAAGATCTCGGCAGTGTGGCCAGAGGCATTTCTAAAGTCCCTGCCAACTGACCTCAGTGGACACTTACAGGGCCTTGGGGAACATTTATATGGCAGTTTTATTGCTGCCATCAAAAGTGAATTCCTATCACTTTTGGCCCGCATCAGCTCTTGCTCTTCTAGCCTGTTTAAAAAATGTGATGTCAATTTGAAAGCATCGCGTTTGGTGCAGTTTCTAATTTTTTTGCTTGAAATAGTCTGAAGCAGTTGTTTTCTGGAGAGTTGGGCATTCTGTCCTTAATGTGCCCAACACCAGTTTGCATAGTCTTGTAGGTTGTATCCTGAATACGTGCTGAATAAATGTTTTTAAAAGAATAAATAAAGACATAAGAGATATTTTGAAGGTACATCAAAAGTATTTGGTGACCCACTGAATATGAGAATTTTCGTCAAGCAAAAGGAGAGAGTTATCGCTATTGGATCTTAGATTTCTGGCCATCTGCTTCAAAACACATTTGGGATTTGGAATCTCTAATATTTGCAGTAGGAAAGATTAAAGATGAAAAGATTTGAAAAATCAGATCCCCTCCAATATTTGGCTTGTGTCTCGTCTCTGTCTCGGTACCATCAAGTGTCTCTCAGATTTTCAAGCTGTCTTCCTGTCTTTGATGTATTTCAGGAACCTTTTATTATTAGCATTGGAATTGTTTTCTGTTTCTGTGGGTCCACCCAATTACTTGTTTATCCAAGCAGCATCGGCCTTGGAGGCTCCTGTCCCTCTGGCCTGGCTTTGGGAGGCCCTGTCAGCTCACACCCCTAACTGTGGGGTCTGCATGAGGACTGCCGTCTGGCTGTGGGTTTGAAGAGCAGGGGCTCAAATCTACCCTTTGCCCCTAAGCTTACTGCACATCTTACCTTCCAGCCTATACGGGTGTTGAAATTCCTTTAGCATCAAAGAGTGTTATTCAGGAAGGCTGACTCGTTAGCTAATTAACATATTATCCATAATCATAACAGTAACCCTTTTTTGAGTAGGTGCTTGCTTTGTGTCTCGGCATCTTTTACTTATATCGTTTACAACCTGGAAAACTAGGTTTATTATGGCAGACTATTACTAACCCCCTTTGTGCAGATCAAGAAACTGAGTCTCAGAGAGGTTCTGAAACATGGTAAACTTCTCACATTTGAAATGTGGCCAGCTGTGCTCCAAGCTGGGGCTGCCTGGCTCCACTTTTCTCTGCTGCTGGAAGCTAGTAGGTGTCAGGTTATCTGGTTAATAATCCGTTACCACCCACAGTCATGTGGTGTAGTGGAAACATCTACCCCAGTGGGGTTGAGTCACAGGGTGGACTCTCTTCTGTTCTGTCTAAAGTGTGTGACCTCTGCAAGACTCAGTCACTTCATCTGCAAAGCAGAGCTTAATATCTTAGAGGAATTAAAGGAAAGCCAAGTAAGGAAACACACATAAAAACTTTTCTAAACTGCTAAGGAGTGACGTAAAATATCTGCTAGTAAACTTAAAAGGGATTTCAGAGCTAAGAGGTAGCTGAGCTGGGACTCAAACTTGGTCTTCAGACTAAACGTTGGGTTCTTCTTGTTGCATCAGCCTGGGCCAAGATGAGCATTGCCATGGGGCCATTTTCTTGGCAGGCTGTAGGTGAAAATTTTGTCTGCTTGACGGTACTAATTGATTGGGAAGAAATAACATCTCTTTGTTTCATTCACACTTTCCTCATTTTGTTAAAGAATGACTTTTTCCCAGCTACTCGGTTGTTTTGGCACGCCTGCTTGATTTTGCATTGTATACATTTAGCCATTGCAGGTACTTAAGAACTTATTTTGCAGTGTCATTACAAGAGCGGACAGATCACCCCTTTCTCTTCAGCCCTGGACCCCCCAGGTGGGCAGCAGAGACGTTTCACCTCAGACTTATTTCTTTCCCAGATCCAATGGGGCTGCCAGGAAGGAAGTGTGTGAATTGAGTCTTTGGAGAAGGCTGTCTAGACCCTTCTTTGATGTGTTTCTCATTCTCGATCGCATCTTGTCTTGTGATCCGAGTGATGCAGGCTATTATTTGTTAGTTCCAGCTGTGTGTGAGATAATAAATGTTTTTGGCAGAGGCCTTCCTTAAAGGGGTGTGTATCAGCAAAGACTCAGGAGTAGTTAGAAGTTTGATTATACAATGAACTGTGCTATTCATGGAATTACTTTGGGAAACCCTGTTGCTTTTAATTGACTATCTAACCCGTGCGAGGATTTTAAATATATACCCTCATCGGAAGCAGTATATAGCTCAGGCTCCTGAGTCAGACTGTCTTGAGTACCTTCCCAGCAACGCCACTCACTAGCTCTGTGTCCCTGAGCAAGTTGCTTAGCATTTCTCATCAAAGAATGGGGATAAGAATAGTAGCTACCTCACAGGGCTGTTGTTCAGAGCAAGTGAACAGTTCCTGATGGACATTAACTGCTTGGTGGACACGTGCTACAGTTATTACATCCACAGTGTTCTCGTCTGCTCCTTTCAAATCTCCTGTGCAATTGATGTTCATTTTCATCTTCTGATGAGTCACTTTTCAGTAACTAATATGTTCATCTCTAGAATTAGAAAAAATATATATATGTTTTCAAAACTATCCCTGTATTTTTTATCCTTGGGTTATATCTTTTGAAATAAGTGTCAAGTTCAATACTAATATGTCCCTACATAAAAAAAGTAGGGTGTGTGAATAGGTCCCAGTGGGAATTTTCAGAACTTCGTTGTCTTATCGATCTCCCCGCCATGTTGACACAGTGGACCCCCAGTTCCCTCAGCTCTGTGATGCCACATCCATCCTCCTGCTTCTCCTCGTGCCTCTAACTTTTCCGTCTTGTTCTCCTTGGGGAGCATCTTCAGCATGCTCCTGAGATGTCAACGGTCCTCATTTCATTTAATATACTTTGAGCTGCCAGCAACAGAAAGTCTAATTCAAACTGACTTAGAAATTAAGGAAACTTATTATCTCATATAACAAAACATGCAGAGGTTGTGCAGACTCCAGAGCTATTTAACTCATTGGTCCAATGATGCCATCAAGGACTCAGCTTCTTTCCACCTCTCTGCTTCACAGTCCAGACATCCTGAGATTGGTTCCCCTTGGCAGTTCCAGGTGGCTACCAGTGGCAGTCAGAGAGGAATGTGCTTCCTTACTCACATCCAAAGGAGAGAGAAACCTCTCCCATTAGTCCTCCCCTTCAGTCTAATTAGGCAACTTTGTTACTATGGACTCTTGACAGTTGCTGGGGGATGGGGGGCAGATGGCTTAGCTGAGGATGGGACCAGCTTCCCTGTGCCTCGTGTGCCAGGACAGGTACCTGAACCAAATCAGGATATTGTCAGGAAAGAGGAGCTGGGGAATAAAGCTTGAGTGGAAACAAACAGTGGCCACCACAGTCCCCAGGGTTGTGGCTCAGCCTGTGCTCGATCACGCTTTTCCTTGGTAATCTCACTCACTCTTTCCACTTTGATTCTCTTTTACAAGTTGATCACTCACAGCACTAAATCTTCCCCCTGAACCTTTCGCTGTGCTTCAGACTCACATTTTCAACCGTCTGCTGACCATCTCTATCTGCCACTGATCAACAGAATTCAAAGGGTGGTGGAGGGATATATATGCCCGTGTGTGTGTTTGTGTGTTTTGCCTGTACACAAGTGAACAACTATTCCATCTACTTCTTCCTCCTCTATCCTCAGATTTGAGACATTTCCCATAAGCTCTCTTTGAAACAATTTATTTTGAAGTAATTCCATATGTGCAGAAAAATTGCCAGAAAAGTTCAAAGTACCCTTATATCTCCTTCTCCTAGTTTCCCCAACTGGTAGCATTTTACCACATTTACACTCTCTCTCCCTCCCTCCCTCCTTCCTACCTCCTCTCCCCCTCCACAGCCACACACACACACACACATACAGACATATTGGTATTACCAATGATATTAGTGTTTTTATGAAGCTTTTAAGGTTGAGCTACAGATGCAATAACTCATCATCCCTAAACCCTGTAGTGTGTTTTTCCTGAAAACGAGATGCTCTCCTACATAACCAGTTACAGTACTCTGAATGAAGACATTGATATCGGGACAGCACTATCATCCAACCCACAGGCCCCATTTACATTTTGCCAGTTCCGCCCAAAATATCTTTCCATTTTGCTCCAGGATCCTATCCAGAAGTACATGTCTCTTCGGTCTCCTTCATTGTGGAACAGTTCCTCAGACTTTTGCTGTGTTTTCTGCCCTTTACAGTTTTTTTTTTTTAATTAAATTTTATTTATTTATTTATTTTACTTTTTTTTTTTATTAATGTTATGATAGATTACAACCTTGTGAGATTTCAGTTGTACATTTTTGTTAGTCATGTTGTGGGTACACCACTTCCCCCTCTGTGCCCTCCCCCCACCCCCCCTTTTCCCTGGTAACCACCGATCAGATCTCCTTATCAATATACTAACTTCCACCTATGAGTGGAGTCATATAGAGTTCATCTTTCTCTGACTGGCTTATTTCGCTTAACATAATACCCTTGAGGTCCATCCACATTGTTGTGAATGGGCCAATTTTGTCTTTTTTTTATGGCTGAGTAGTATTCCATTGTGTATATATACCACATCTTGTTTATCCAGTCATCAGTTTCTGGGCATGTAGGCTGGTTCCACGTCTTGGCTATTGTAAATAATGCTGCGATGAACATAGGGGTGCAACGGACTCTTGAGATTTCTGATATCAGGTTCTTAGGATAGATACCCAGTAATGGGATGGCTGGGTCATAGGGTATTTCTATTTTTAACTTTTTGAGAAATCTCCATACTGTTTTCCATAGTGGCTGTACCAGTTTGCATTCCCACCAACAGTGTATGAGGGTTCCTTTTTCTCCACATCCTCTCCAACATTTGTCACTCTTGGTTTTGGATGTTTTTGCCAATCTAACAGGTGTAAGGTGATATCTTAGTGTAGTTTTGATTTGCATTTCCCTGATGATTAGCGATGATGAACATCTTTTCATGTGTCTATTGGCCATATTCATATCTTCTTTTGAGAAATGTCTGTTCATGTCCTCTGCCCATTTTTTGATCGGGTTGTTTGTTTTTTTGTTGTTGAGCTGTGTGAGTTCTTTGTATATTATGGAGATTAACCCTTTGTCAGATAAGTGGCTTGTAAATATTTTTTCCCAATTAGTGAGCTGTTTTTTTGTTTCAATCCTGTTTTCCCTTGCCTTGAAGAAGCTCTTTAGTCTGATGAAGTCCCATTTGTTTATTCTTTCTATTGTTTCCCTCAACTGAGGAGTTACAGTGTCCGAAAAGATTCTTTTGAAACTGATGTCAAAGAGTGTACTGCCTATATTCTCTTCCAAAAGACTTATTGTCTCAGGCCTAATCTTTAGGTCTTTGATCCATTTTGAGTTTATTTTGGTGTGTGGTGAAAAAGAATGGTCAATTTTCAATCTTTTGCATGTGGCTGTCCAGTTTTCCCAGCACCATTTGTTGAAGAGACTTTCTTTTCTCCATTGTAGGCCCTCTGCTCCTTTGTCGAAGATCAGCTGTCCATAGATGTGTGGTTTTATCTCTGGGCTTTCAATTCTGTTCCATTGATCTGTGGACCTGTTTTTGTACCAGTACCATGCTGTTTTGATCACTGTAGCTTTGTAGTATGTTTTGAAATCAGGGATTGTGATTCCGCCGGCTTTGTTTTTGCTCAGGATTGCTTTAGCAATTCACGGTCTTTTGTTGCCCCATATGAATTTTAGGATTGTTTGTTCAATTTCTGTGAAGAATGTTCTTGGGATTCTGATTGGGATAGCATTGAATCTGTATATTGCTTTAGGTAGTATGGACATTTTAACTATGTTTATTCTTCCAATCCATGTGCAAGGAATGTCTTTCCATCTCTTTATGTCATCGTCAATTTCTTTCAAGAAAGTCTTGTAGTTTTCATTGTATAGATCCTTCACTTCCTTGGTTAAGTTTATCCCAAGGTATTTTATTCTTTTCGTTGCGATTGTGAATGGGATTGAGTTCTTGAGTTCTTTTTCTGTTAGTTCATTGTTAGTGTATAGAAATGCTACTGATTTATGCACGTTAATTTTATACCCTGCTACTTTGCTGTAGTTGTTGATTATATCTAATAGTTTTTCTATGGATTCTTTGGGGTTTTCTATATATAAGATCATGTCGTCTGCAAACAGCGAGAGTTTTACTTCTTCGTTACCTATTTGGATTCCTTTTATTTCTTTTTCCTGCCGAATTGCTCTGGCCAGCACCTCCAGTACTATGTTGAATAGGAGTGGTGAAAGTGACTGCCCTTTACAGTTGTAAGGAGTTCAGGCATTCAATTGGTAGGCTGACCGCCGATTCCTCATGAGTAGACTCAGGTCATGCCTTCTGGGCAGGAATGCCGTAGAAACAATGCTGTGCTTTCTCTCACCTGGTCCATCCTGTAGGTGTTGGCTATGTTTCTGCTCACTAAATTCACCACATTCTCTTTTATGATGTGTTAGCATTTGGTGGGGACATATTCTGAGATTGTGGCAACATCCTGCTCCTCATCAAACCTCCTCCAGCCGTAGCATCCATTGATGACTCCTGCTTGAATCAATCACCTCTATGACAGGTGTCAAATGGTGACAATCTATTTCCATCATTCCTTCTACAGTTATTAGTTGGCAGTCTACTAAGGAAGATTTTTCCCTCCTTCTCTTTATTTATTGATTTATTCATTTTTGTGGCAGTATAGATTTATGGCTTCCTATTTTATTCAATGCATCTTAATCCATTCTTTTCGTTATCTTGATTTGGCCGGTGGGAACGCTTTCAAACTGCCTCTTGTGTGCTTGACATGTCCACAGCAGTTGCCGTACATTTCTTTACTTTTTGGCACAGTTACCATGTTCCAGGCTTAGCTTCTATTTTTCCTGGCCCAGCCCTGGAATTGTCCATTTCTCCAAGGAGCCCTGGTTCCTTTTATTGGAGAATAGTATTTAGAAACTAAGATTTGGTGCTTGGTGTTTGTTGACACTGGTGTGTCATTGCTTTTAGACCGTCTCAGTGGCCAATGCTAGGAAATATATATGTACGTATATATGTACCGTATACACCACGCATGCATGCAGATTTATTTATAACTATTTCTACATCCGTATGTGTGTATACTGATACCTTCAGTTCCAACAGTTTGAACTGATACCTTTAATTGCAGTCTGAGCCTTTGGGGTTCTTTCATGCTTCTTTTCAAATTTGTTAATACTTTTCTCTGACAGTGAGAGTCTTGTTTCCACATTATTTTCAATATATTTGTCTGTTGCTCAATCTATTTATTTACATGCCCAATCTAATCAATCTCCCCATCACAGCCATCTCTTCCATCCGTTACTTCAATGCTCCTCCTACCCCTCATGGCTCTAAGTCCTGGCCCACCAGGCCTGCAGGCCCCACACCTCTGGGTAGCCCTCGAAAGCCCTTCGCTGCTCTGCATCCTTAGTCTCTGAGTTCCTGCCACCACATGATTTCCCCGCCCTGCCCTGCAGGGTATTTAAAGTCTTATCTTAGTGACAAGATATTCACCAGCTTCTGAGGCCCCAAACCAAGAAGTCACTCTTGATTCCTTCCTATCCCTCCTCTGCCATAACCAATCCCTTGCCAAGTTCCACCGGTCTCACTTCCTGATAGGGCATGAGTTCACTCCCTCATCTCTTTCGTCACCAGCACTGCTCTAATGGAGGCCTTCACCTCCCTCCTGGGCCCCTCACACCCTTGTAACCTGGCTCCTTCCTTTCCGTCCAACCTCTGTGCTCTTCGCATGCTCCCACCTGATGATGGCAGCACCTCCCAGTGTGATCTGGGCACCACTGGGGATGCCAGGTGACTGCAGGTGGCACACTGCAGGGTTTACCTAATCTTAAAGTATATACAGAGGATGATCCCATGTTGAATTTTGTTTCAGTATTTCTGCTTCTATCAAGGAGTAAGTCTGCTTTGTGCTGGCATGTTTTAAAACCTCTTTCTTAAAGAGAACAGGCTTCAGACTCAAGGCTTTTGGCAGGCCGGCTAGAATTTAATGGCAACAAAAATTGCTCATGTTAACTATTAAGTAGATTAATATTATTTCTATAAAATACATGTAAATTTAAAGAGTAATGATCAAAGATCACCTATTGCTTCACTTGCGAGTAAAAGAACATCCCCTGATTGACCCTCCCCTGTCAGGCCCATCCTGGCTCCTTCTCTTCCCAATTCACAGGTAAATAACCACTGTCCTGATTTTTGAATATCTCATCCTCTTTTCTTTAGAGTTTTACTACTTATATTTGCTTCCCCAACCAACATCTTGTTTAGCCTTCTGTGCTTTGGAACTTGATGTAAATGGAATCATATTATATACATTCCACGTATACTTCTGCAACCAGCTTTTTTTTCACACAACGTTAATGTTCCTGAACAAAAGCCATATTGTCAGAAGTAACTAATTCTTTTTTTTCTCATTATTTCCTAGAATTCCACTTCTGAATATGTCATGGTTTATTTATCTATTCTATGTTGATGGATATTTGAGTTATTTTCACAGTGACTATTTTATTTTTATTTATTTATAAGGTTGCCGATTTTGGGCAAGTGATAGTGGTTTTCTATTTATAGTAGTCATATAGAGGTTCCTTTTTAAATAAATTTAGGTAAATTGAGTCAATTTAGAGAAAAACACTAAGTAAATAATAGGTCACTTGGCCTTTATAGGTAAAGGCAAAATTCATGAGTATGGCACAGAAAGGACTGAAGTCTGGAGTCTTTATAAAATGTGACACTGCCTGCCGCTGACCAGAATGATTGATTCTTCCCCAAACCTGATCCCCAAGCCCACTGTCATGGACTTCCATTGCCCTCCAGCCCCTCTCCTTATCCCTCCAGCGCCCCCACTTCACACTCAAGTCCTAGTCAACTGCTGGTAGGTCCTTTCAATCGAACCCTGTGGGGTTTTTTCCTCCAGCTATTGCTCAGGCTTCACCCCACCCTGGTCCTGGGGCACATGCACACACACACGCACACTCGCATGTGCACACACACACACTGCCCACTTGGCTAACTTTACCTGTCTTATTGAGACTTAAATAGTGTGACTTCCTTTAAGAATCTTTTCCTAACACATGCTGCAATCAGGGATAGATGCCTCTAGGATACCTAAACCCGTACGCACATCTCCATGATGTTGTTATAGCGTTTGTGCACTCCCCTGCCCCAGGAGGCAGGGGGCTCCTTCAGGGCAGGAGCCCTGTCTCAATCCAGGCTCCATCCTACAGCTTGGCACGTGGAGGGGCTTACGCAATTACAATGGGTCAACAAATGCACCCATATAATTTTTGTTTTAAATTTTTATTTTTTCTAAAGTGCAAACAAATATAAAGTTGGGAAAGCAACATTTCAGTTAGATGAACTTGATCAGTTCTAAGGAACAACCAGTAAGAGACCAGTAGAGGTAACTACTGGTAAGAACCAGTAGAGATATTTTGAGACTAGGATATTTTGGATAGGAGTAGATTTGTGGATCTTCCAAATGTAGGAATGGTTAACTCTACTTTTTCTATGGGATATCTCCCCCCAAAATATGACTGAAATATTTTTACATTTGCTAGAATAAGTTGAAGTGAATTGAAAACACTACTGATTTTTTAAGTGAGAAATAACCTTCAGACTAAGAAAACCGATTGTGGTCCTCGAATCCAATGATTATATACCATTGTAAAAAGCTTTTTCCCCCCAGAATATTCTTTCCATTTCTTTGAAATTTTAGCATATGTTTCCTTTGCGTAGCTAATGCCCATAGAAATATTACATTATTTGCTATTTGAATTGATATTTCCTACCAAGGCTCTCTTGACTTTGTTTTAAATTTGCTTGGCTGGTAGCCAGCCGGCTATATAAAAACCATGAAATTTGTTAAAAATTCTTATTTCTAGTCCCTGTCTTTGGAGACTGGGATTCAGCAGATCATAAGAGGGGCCCAAACATGGGCATTTTTTAAATACTCTGAGGATTCTGGCAAACTGTTGGATTTAGGGACCAATGGGGCATTTTTCTAATTTAAGGTACATACACTTCTAGAGTATTTTTTGGTCCACTTTATAAATCAAGTGAAAGCAATTAAATTAAGAAATCCTGCCTATAACCATAAGCCAAGCAAATTGCTCTAACTGCTCTGTGATGCAAAGCAAATAATTTTGGGTGTGCTATATAATCTGTCTAATACCTTCACATTCTTTTAACTTGGTTTTACTCCAGGGGAAGAAACAATATTTTCCCATCCCAAAAGGGCCGGTATAATTATGGTTATATATACTGTAAACTTCAAGTAATTATGTAACATTCCATTATTGTACCATGTTCTGAGCAAATTACCGGCTTCTGATCAATAAAACTTCTTTTTTAAGTGTCTGTAAATTGAAACCAAGAAATGAAAATTCCAGTCAATGTTCAGGCAGAACTAATTATTTTAAATCTTCTGAAAAATATCACAATTACCGAGAATGTAGATATCTTATTATTGGACCTGGCATACTTATTTTAATATATGAATTGAGTTGCTTTCCATTATTATTCTTTTCTTTGCTTCCAACCAAAAAGACAAAATACTTCCTGTCTGATCACACTGTGAACCAAAGACACAGTGGGGGAATTGCTATACTTTTACTTCGTAATTCTAATAGGATTTGTTATGTTTTCCTTTCTTCTCTCTTTTCACACACACACACAGCTTATTCTGAGGAACTCGAAATATGAAAATATATTTACTCATCATGATAAAGGACGTTGAATAATAATCTAAAGAAGTTGATCAGTGTTGATTATCACTGTGATATGTGATCCCACTTTTTCTGGAAATGCTGTTTTAAAAATGTGAAATATAGAAGTAATTGCCTGTCCCCAAAATGTAAGCATTAAGAGAAATCACATGAAATGAAACAAGAATCATCCAATTACCAGCCCCGTAACAAGTCAGAAACATTTTTTTCCTTGTTCCATTTCAGTTCTTGTCCATACATTATTTTCAAATAGCTGTAATCACGTTATAGATACATTGTCTTCTGCTTATGTTGCTGCTTAACCTTAATTCATTGTCTTTATGTTGCCATGTAGTTTTCTAATAATTTTAAATGTCTGTGTAATATAATATTGGGTGATTGTACCATTGTACTCTTGGACTTTCCATATTCTGGAATATTCGCATTATTTACAACATTATAAAGTGGAGTTTCATTGTTGACAAAACCAATGCTTCAAATGAGCAAGAGTGCATGTTTTGACCCTGAATCTAACATATAAATCATCTGATTACATGGGCCATTTAAACAGATAATTTCCTTATGAGCTGAAATATTTACTGTAGCTACTTGTGCTGCGAGTAAGCATCTCCTCTGAAACCGGTGTGACACTTCATCCCAGACTCGTTGGTTTTCTACTTGCTGCCGTATCTTTCTTCTGAAATTTCAGTTTGGTTTCCCTCTTCACATGACCCAGAAACCAGGAGCTGAGTACTGGGATGGTGAATGAGTTTTGCAGATGGAATTCATTCAAGGAAATTAAAGTTCTGAGTTTTGCTATAATGACTACTTTAATCCTTTTTGTTTTGTTTTGTTTTGAAATATCAAATTATTTCAATTTTATTTCAGTTTTCTTTTGGGGGTACAGGATCACCTGGCTTGGTTGTACCATGAGCAAATGTTTCCTCTTTTCTTAAGTAACTAAACAATTGATGACAGTTAATTAGGTTGGATCTTCATAGAAGAACATTTGCTCTGTATCCTAAAATTCTTATCACCAATACCAAACAGAAATATTGTTTTATAAGCTCGTAGCAGCCTGGAGTTTTCATACCAAATTCCACCTGTGTTTTACATAAGAATTCCCTTAATTTAATTCTATCATGGTAACACAAAGGCTACCAATAGGAACATGAGAAATCTGACCGACTTAAGCAGGTTTTGAATTGAGGTCATCATCATTCAAGGGGATTTTGAAGGAAGAAGGGGTGTTTTGAAGGGCAGACTATAGACTATTAATGAAAGGGTTTCCCGGTGGAGTACAGCCACCGAACGGAAGGCAGTCTTTGTTACCAGGATGTGATTAATATTGCCTCATCATTTAATTTTAGAACTTCCAAAATAAAGTTGTTTGCATCAGTTCAAGGCACATGCTTTGAAACCTGAGAGTGCCTACTTTTTCTTTTTTTTTATAATGGAAGTAACATGTGTTTCTAAAAGTTTGGAAAATAGTGAATTGAACGAAGTCTCCCATGGTATCTTTTCCTTTACTAAAACTTCTGCTAATCTTTTTGTGGTCCTTCTAGTCTTTTCTGTTCTTATGTACTTTTTTTTTCCTTTACATTTTTGTAACCATGTTTTATATATAATTTGAATCTGGTGTATTTCACTTCATGTTACTTCATATGCTTTTTTTCCCCAATATTTACAATCTTCATGTCAGTTGTAATTTCTGTATAATATTCCATCCTTCTGATGTTCCCTAATGTTCCTCATCATGTCCTTTATCATCAGGCCTTTAAAATGCTCTACTTTTTATCCTATGCACAATGATGATTATCAAGACGTTGGTCCACACACCATGTTAAAATTGCTCATACAAGTCATGGAGGTGATCTGATCCTGCCATGATTTGCCTTTCTCAACCAGTGTTGTGCTTTTTTTTTACTGAGTTCTTCTGCCTGTTTTTTGGGGGGGGGGGTTTTTCAGGGGGGGGGTAGCTGGTTATGATCCACTTCACGTGTGGGTATTTTTGTCTTTCTTTCCTCAGTGGTGAAAGTGGTGCTGGAAAGACAGTGGCTGCCAAATACATCATGAGTTACATCTCCAGAGTGTCTGGAGGAGGCCCCAAAGTCCAGGTGGGTTGGTGATATGACCCATTTTGAGACCTGTACTATATGAAATGGAACCACTTGCTGTTTAAAAAATGCTTTTTCTTCCACAGAAAAGACATTGGTTCTATAACCAGGAAACTTGAAATCTGCAAAGAAAAACATATTATGAGATAGAAATGCCCAGTATATAATGAGCTCCTACAAATCAATAAAAAGCTCAAAAATCCAAAAGGAAAATAAACAAAGGGCATGAAAATCAGCTCATGGAGAAGGAAATGTAAATGAATCATAAAACATGAAAACATCCTCACCCTCATGATAATAAGAGAAGTGCAAATTAAAACTACAAGGGAAAACTGTTTCTTAGCTGTCAGAAAAGCAAAAATTTTGTAATACTTTAAACATTCTCTTGGTAAAAATGTAAGGATATAGTCCCTCTCATACCTTATTGATAAGAGCATGAACTAGTATACTTTTATGGAGAACATTTCAGCAAAATCTATCAAATCCACATGCATATACCCTTTGACTTGTCAATTCTGCTTAAGATAATTTATCTTTTAGATGTGCTGAAATGTATCCAAAATGATACATGTATAAAGTTATTTGATGTGGCATTTTTAGGTAATGTAAAAGCCTGGAAACAACTTAAATGTTCATTAATTGGCATCTGGTGAATTAATTTTTGGGTCATAATTGAGTAGAATATTATACAACCATAAAAAAGGAAGCTTCATGTTTTGATAGGGAATGCTCTCCAACGTGTATTATGAATTGTAGAAGACAAGGTTCAGAACATTGTGTATAATGTGCTGCCATTTGAGAAAAAAAAAAGAGAACATATATCAATATTTGTTTGGATATGTATAACATATCTCTAGAAGGATATATGAGAGACTGATAATGATTTCTTCCAGGAGGAAAACTAGGAGACTGGGGGAAGGACATACTCTCCCTGTCTACCCTTTCAAAACTTTTATGTTTTGAACTATGTGAATAAATTTCCAATCCAAGAAATTAACACAAATTTTAAAAGACAGAGAGAAAAGAGAGAAAGGAAGAAGGCAAGATTGGAGGGTAAATATTAGGAAAAGAGGAAGACCTAGAGAACGAGGACACAGGAGAATGAAAAGAAAAGGAAGGGAATACAATATGAGCAGTTAAGTAGCATATTCAAGAAGACAGTGCAAAGAAAGGGTAAATACAACTTTATCTATCTTTAGTTTTACTCACTATGGTAGCAGAATCAGCATCAGTAGCAATGGGTGAAGCCCCCTCTCCAAATAGCAATGGATGTGATGGGGGGGGCGAAGGGCCACGGGGTGCTGCCCAAATTCATGAGCTCATCACTGGCGCAGATTGCTGGAGACATTTTTTATTGGAACTCATGCTTGAAGGTAGATTTCACCGTAAAGATTAATTTTTTAATGAGAATAGTTTAATAAGCAATGTTATTGCCACAATCAGCTGTAAACTTTAAAAATACACATCAAAATTCTCTTTATCGTGGCTCTGTCTCCTAATTAAATGGTGCTCCATCATGTCTGGTGGGTCAGAATACTTAAGGTAGCATCCACGATTCCCTTCCTTGAGTGAAAGGGTCTAAGAGTGGCCCCTTTCACTGAACAAAAGGGAGGTCTAGAGCAGAACTCTCTGGTAGAAAGATGGTGCAAGTTACATATCTAATTCAAAATTTTTCAAGTAGCCACATTAGAAAAAGTAAAAAGAAGCCTATGAACTTAATTTTAAAAATATTGTATTTAACCCAACATATCCAAAATATCATTTCAGCACATAATCGCTATAAAAATCTAATGAGATACTTTACATCCTTTTTGGTACTAAATCTTTGAAATCTGGTGTGAATTCTATACTTGCAGCACATCTCAGTTGGGACTAGCTATGTTGCAACTCAACAGCCACATGTGGCTCATGGCTTCCATATTGGACAGCGAGCGCAGCTCAAGAACCTAGGTTGCTGTAGTGCAGTCTACTTGCTTTTTTTATGTTCGTGTGATGATAGCTTTTTTTTTTAATTGAGTAATTGATAGGTTACAATCTTGTGAAATTTCAGTTGTACATTAATGTTTGTCAGTCGTGTTGTAGGTGCACCACTTCACCCTTTGTGCCCACCCCCACCCCACCTTTCCCCTGGTATCCACTAAACTGTTCTTAGTCCATAATTTTAAATTCCTCATATGAGTGGAGTCATACACAGATTATCCTTCTCTCGCTGGCTTATTTCACTTAACATAATTCCCTCAAGATCCATCCATGTTATTGCAAATGGAAAGATTTTGTTCTGTTTTGCAGCTGAGTAGTATTCCATTGAGTATATGTACCACACGTGTGATGATAGCTTATCCCTAGAAGACTGACATGGAGACTGGAATCCAGGACGCTGGTTCGGGGCTGGGCTGCTCCTTTACCTTAATTTGTTCTTTCTCTTTTCTTCAGTATGCTCACCACAAGCCACAAAATTCTTGGACACTTTGATAGTTGATGGATGGGTGGATGGATACATGCATAGATATTCTCAGTTAGAAAATCAATAATTGAAGAAGGGAAGAGACAGGCAGAGCTTTCCTTTTGTTCTCTCCCTACAAGAAGCTGAGTGTTGATAAATGGTGTAGGCATGTCTGGCTAGCAGACAATAGGTATAAAGGATTAATGAAGATCGACAAAATCAAAATAAATTTTACAAAGAAAAGCAATGTTTATATAAATCCATGAGTTTTTAAAGGGGAGTAAGCAGCTTGAAGTATGTTTCTTGGCTTTGAAACTGACCCCATGGAGGGACCACCCAGAATTTGCGTTTGGTGCCATTGCTAATGACATGTGCCCCGTCTATGGAGTTTCAGTTCTTATTCCTCTTCTGAATGTTCAGAAGGGTGCCAAAGGAACACTTTGGCTGTTACATAGTCAATTAGTAGTTAGTGCCATTATCTAGTCCTATTTGCTACAGACCACGACCTAATGACCAGACTGCAGACGTTTAATGTTGACTTTTCTCTTCCTGTTTTCCTATGAGGACGATGATACAGAGCTCTTGGCTTGAAATTAGTCAGTAGCTAAAGAGCACAAACCAAAGACTTGTTATTTCTGGAACTTGTTTAACCATAGCATGCGAATAATTAGAAGTACAAGGAATGACTCACTTATTGAAAGACCTCTCCAACATCAACTCCTATCTGTCGAGCTGTCTTGCCCATGGGGTGTTTTGCACACTTTTCAGTCTGGCACAGAACTGGGGTGTTTGAAAACCAAATTCTTCCCCTCCAACAGGCCAGGAATTGTTCCATACAATCCAGTGTCGGCCCTTGCTGCTCAAAACGTGGCTCCACGCTGGCAAAACCAACAACCCCAGGGAGCTGGTTAGAATGCAGACTCTCGGGCCCCGCCTCAGACCTTTGGAATCCGCATCTGCGTTCTAACAAGATCCCCGCGTGATTCATGCACGTTAAAGCTTGGGAAGCACAAGACTCTGTGTCCACAGCTTTGTTTGGGAAGGAGAAACTGTTTAATTTCCCTTACGGTACCTCTCTCCTGCAGTGAAGAGGGTGGAAGTGGGGTTGCAATAGGCGGGTAGAGAGGCTGGGTAGAGAAGTGGTAGTGATAGTAAAGGTGATGATCACAGCAGCAAGTAGATGCCCGTCCTGCTTCCCCTTCCTTCCTGTTGTGATTCCCGGCACACCTGGGAGGGCAGGTAAAGCTGCAGCATCCATCTTGGAAACCCAGTCCGGGAATGTTCGTAGATCCTCTTTTACTGGCACCCTGGCTCCAGGGGATCCTGCATCAAGTCAAGGGAGTTGAAAGACACGAACACACGAACAGGTTTGGGTCTGTCAAGAGGAAAGAATAAATCCTCCAGAAACCCAGAGACACGTGGATCTGAGGCCTCTCACCTTACTGCATTCGGAAACCAGGTCCTTCGGCAAAGTCTGGGTTCACACTGTGTGCTAGGTGTTTGCACCATCCTGACCTCTGGTCTGTTTGCTGTGACAGCACGTCAAGGACATTATTCTGCAGTCCAACCCACTGCTGGAGGCCTTCGGGAATGCCAAGACAGTCCGGAACAACAACTCCAGCCGATTCGTAAGTCTCTCCCCTGTTTCAGAAAATGTTACCTGATCGATGATGTTGATATTCTTGATTTAAGTCTGGAATCCCCGAGGAAATAGGAGATTTTCCCACATCATCACGAGGCTGCCTTCTCAGTCTTTTCTTCCTTCTCTGAAGCAGCGAGCTGTCAGGTTTCCATGAGCCCTTTGACTGAAGTTACTTTTGAACCTCAGCGTATAAATAAGATAATTTTTGCAGACAGTTCTCAACTTGAGTTTCCTTACTAAGAAAAATAAAAATTCATCAAAGCGTCGGCTTTGGTCCTGCAGAGTTTGCCTTGTGCCCTGGAGAAAAGACCTGCTTGCCCGAACAAAGAAATGAGTAGGCTAGCTCCCAGGTCTTGTTGCTTTTCTTTTGTTCCATAGACCTTGGTCTGTGGACACTGGAGGGAGCAGACACTTTGAGCTGACACCTTGGGAAGAACCTTCATCCTCTTTGTCAGCTGGAGTGAGCCCACTGCCTACGCCACCGTCATAGCTTTGTGTATTTGTTTTATGTCTATTCATGTAACATCCTAACACCCAAAAGTGGCTGGATTTAGCCTGACAGGGTGCCTCCTAATGGCCCACTTACCCAAGGCAGTGAAAATGTCAGCCGAATGCACTGTTGTGAATGCCCATTCAGACGGATTTCTATCTGAGTGTCTCCTGAGGGGGTGAATTGGAAGGCTGGCAAGGATGAATATGAGTCTGTTTCCCTTGACAAAAAGCCACATTTGCAAAGAAATGAATATTTGCCCAGTAGCTTTGATTTATGTAGATGTTGCATCTTATCTCAACCATAGATTATGTCTGGCAGGAAAGCATTCAAGGAGCCATCTGTGAGGCTGATTCTGGACCATTTTAAAATAAATGAGTGGCAATTTTGGAGAAAAGCAATTTCTTTTTCACCCTTCTATTTTGGAAGGAAGCTTCTATTTCCACGAGCATTCTTACTAAGTTCTCAGGCAGGAATTAAGTTCCCTGGTGAGTTATATCTGTCAGGATTGCCCTCACTTTCCTTGCTGTTCAGTATTGTTCAAACTGTTTACTCATTTGTTCATCTTGTCTATTTTTCTGCTCAATGCCTGGGTTGCGTGATCTTGAAGAAGTTTCTAAGTCATGGAATAGGAAAGGAGATGTCAATGAATTTTCCCCTTCACCTTTTTTCCCCTAATTGTCAATCTCAATCAACCTTGTAAAAATGGACTTGACCAGTTGAATTCTCTAGCTAGCCGTGCCTCTCTTTGCCTTCCTTAGAGAGCAGCAAAATAATTAAATCAATGTTTTCTTGATTTTTCCAATATAAATTGTTCTTTATCCTTGGACAAGGAGGATACATCTGTCAATTTTTATAAAACCAGTCAAAACAAATATACCCAGCATTTATTATTTTTCTGATTACAAAATTTCATACAACCCTGATGGAGAAGACTATGGATGGGCAATTCACACACACAGAGTAATATCTGCTGGGGCATCGAAAGATGTTCTCACTAACAAAGAGGGGAATGTAAATTAAAACCATTTATCATTTTCTGTCTCTCAGATGGGCAAACATTAAGGAGAGTGATAATACCAGAGAAAAGATACTATTGGTTGAAGACTGATGCATTCCCCCAGGAGAACAATTTGGCAAATTTTATCAAAATTTAAAATACTCATGGCTTCGACTCAACAATACTTTTAGGGTGTAATATCTAAGTTCTCTGTTAATAATAACTTATTTAAAAAGATATCCATAATATATTGTTAAATTTAAAAAAAAGAGGGGGGCTAGCCCAGTGGTGTAGTGATTAGTTCGTGTGCTCCGCTTTGTTGGCCCAGGGTCCGTGGTTTCGGATCCCGGGCGTGGATATATGCACCACTTATCAAGCCATGTTGTGGCAGGCGTCCCACATATAAAGTGGAGAAAGATGGGCACTGATGTTAGCTCAGGGCCAGTCTTCCTCAGCAAAAAGAGGAGGATTGGTGGCGGATGTTAGCTCAGGGCTAATCTTCCTCAAAACAAAACCACAACAAAAAACCAGGTCCAGAACAATATTTACAATATGGTCCCATTTTTATTTTAAAATGCACATTATATACAACATAATTAAGGTGTCTGTAATTCAAAGTTTGAATACACTATTACAACGATTAGTAGGAGGAGTTGGAAGTGGCATCAGGGTGGGAATATGGGTAATTTCACTTTTAAAACTGGACATGTAGTATGGAATATAAAAATTCATATATTTCCACTTACAAATCTTTTCAAGTATTAAGTAATGTATTATGAAATATTTCAAACTCTATTTAAAAATCATACAATGAACACCAGGGTACCCAGTACCTAGCATAAGAAATAAAACATTATCAAGAGTTGAACTTTCTTCCTATTTAATTATGAAAATGCAACATCCTCTCTTTATACCTATGATTTCCTCTTCCCCTCCAGGCTGCTTTATAACAAAACTAAACTTTTGATCTCTCATTAGGGGTTTTAACTTTTCCATAACAATTTTTTGTTTTTTTGAGGAAGATTAGCCCTGAGCTATCATCCGCCACCAATCCTCCTCTTTTTGCTGAAGAAGACTGGCCCTGAGCTAACATCTGTGCCCATCTTCCTCCACTTTATATGTGGGACGCCTGCCACAATGTGGCTTCATAAGTGGTGGGCTCGTCCGCGCCCAGGATCCAAACTGGTGAACCCCGGCTGCTGAAGCAGAATGTGGGCACTTAAACGCTGCACCACCAGGCCGGCCCCTCCAACGATTTTGAGTTGTGCATACACATTTCTATTACATTATAGCAGTGGTTCTCAACGTTGGCCACATATAAAAATCACCCAGGCTTTTAAAAACTGCTCAGGTCTTGGTTCCAGTCCCTAGATAGCGATTTACTTGTATAGGGTGGCGCCGGGCACCAGCATTTCTTAAAGGCTTCCAGGTCTTTCTAACAGGCAGCCAAGGTTTCAAACCATTTCTAGAAGGACTTGAAAGTTTACCATTTACTACATCTGCCCTTCCTGGATTTGATGTCCTGTTTGGTTTCATTCCCACCCTCAGACTGATGGGAGTGGTGGGGGAGGGGGGGACGGGGCATGTTCCATGGACGGACACTGAATTATTCCCTCTAGAACATGCCAAAAGGAAAAGGTGGTGAAGGATGGCCACAATAGGAAGCGCAGGGGACCTTGTTCAGCAAGCTTTTCTCAAGGACTACCGCAATTCAGGATAGCAGTGGTTTGCGGTCCTTCTCCATGTCTGGTGCTTCTGGGTGTTTGTTTTTGGAAGAGGAAGGAGGAGGAGTCATCAGATTAACATCAACAGACAATTAGAGGGTGGCCTTCTTTTGTAGCCTTTCTGACACCTGGAATTGGCAAGTAACAGGAGCACAGCAGGCACTGAGTGCTGTAGGCAACAGGAAAAACACGCAATGTGCTTTTCTTGTTCTTGTGAGTTTACGATTTTATTCGAAGACTTGCAGCCCAGCAGGATTCAGCCCTGGGATGGCTGGATTTCATCTTCATACACATTTTTAAAATATTAAATGTGAACGCAATTAAGCTGGGCATGCTTTCCAGTTTGACCCTAGGCCACACCACTCCCTAATGCCCACATTCTCATCTTTTCCTTCATTTAAATTTACCCTCCTGGTCCTTTCATAGGACTGGAGAGAAACTCAATTCTAGTGAGAAAAAAATGTCATTTACTTAACAATCTGGACACCTTTTCCAGCTAAATTCCAGGGTTTTAGTCTCCTTTGTTCCTATGAGTAATAATTTAAGAGGAAATGTTAACAACAACCGCTCACAACTGACTGTAAAGAACATTAGTTATAATCAAGTGTTTGTGTTTTGTGTAAAAATTTCAGATGCTCCAGAGGTAAAAGGGATTGCTTTTGTGCAAAGCTGTTGCAATAAGTCTGCCAGAGGGAAAATTTGCTTCCTCTCAAAGAAGCTGATAGAGTTCACTCTTGTTAGATTAAGGGGACCATGTGATTTCTGCTCCATTCTTTACAGCTTCCGGCTTAGCAGCCAAGCACCTTCTGGGGGAATATGGGCAAAGAATATAGCATGTCCTTACTTAGTCAGGCTGGAAGGGTAGATTCTCTCTCCATACAGAATTGTGTGATTGGACAAAAGCACAGGTTATTGTCTGAGGAAAAAGTAAGGAAGTCTAGACGAGAGCTGGGAATAATCCACAACGTATTTTTCACTAATGAATTTCCTGGAATTGTATTCTGTATCCAAAGCCTGTTTGGAACATCATGTTTTTGTTCACCAACCATTGAAGGAAATCCCTTACTTTCTTGCAGGGAAAATACTTTGAAATCCAGTTCAGTCCAGGTGGGGAACCAGATGGTGGAAAGATCTCCAACTTCCTTCTGGAAAAATCTAGGGTGGTGATGAGGAACCCTGGAGAGCGGAGTTTTCACATATTTTACCAGGTTTTCCTTTGTATTTTTTTCTTTCCTACTTCTTTGTTCCTTCGCCACATTAAACTTTTGTTTTTCCTCTTAGCCCTCAGGTTTAGACAATTTAGTCTGGGAAGCCAAGGAGTATTTATTACTGTAGTATGCGTAAGTCAATGTGCAAAAGAATTGTGAGAATGTCCCTACCCGCAAGGAGAGTAAGTTCTAGTTGGGATGAGAAGACAAAAATTTCCCCAAAGTTAAATAATGAAGAAAGCGTTGACATAACTTCAAAACAAAATTAGGAGGGTTTGGCTCTTTGCCAAATAGGAATTCACATGGGAGAGTTGGCTGCATGGCAAGGAGAGCTATGAGCGAGGTGCAGGGAGAGAGTGCTCAGGCCAGTCAAGTGGCCTGAACCACGCAATGGAGGTGGGAGCCAGGCCTCAACCAACTTGCAAGGGCAGAAGTCTTCAAAAGGTGAACTGTTGGAAGAGAGACTCAAAATAGGCTTAGGATCTTTAATGCCAGGTCAGAAAGTTTTGACTTAGATGCTCAGAAGCCATGGAGAGTTTGGGGCTAGACTGTGTGCAGGATGCTTTTAAATTGGGTTCTAGGCTTTAGCAATCATCTGATTTGACTCTTTTAAAATATTTTTAAGTATTTAAAAAATATGATACCATAAACAATTTTTTTTCATGTATGGGTTTATATATTAGAATTTTGTATATTGAGGATTCGCATTAGATCTCATTTGAAGAAAGCCCTGCAACTATTTTTTGTAGTTTTTTTGTTTTGTTATAGTTTGAAGATCACTAGATTAGAAAACAGACTGCGTTGGTAGCTCACATACAGTCTTTTCAATTATGTAAACATCTTAGATGATGACAAATAATTCTTCTGGCTGGTGTCTGTTAGTTGGAAGAAAACATAAATGACCAAAAGCTTGCATTAATTCAATAATGCTTTTAATTGTATTAATCAAAGCACCATGTACAGATGACTGAAAAATAATTTTGTGTATCACACACATAGCATATTATTTCTTAAGCACCAGAGAGAGGTTCATAATTGTTTCCAGGACCCCTTTCAATAAATGCCAACCCCACCCCCATCCAGTAGGCCTCTGCCCACAGGTTGGAAACCACCAGACTAGGGGCTGGGCAAGTGATGAGGTCAGGAGAAGACAGAGTTCAAGATTCTGACATAAAAGTAATTGTTGAAGCTGTGAGATAGATGAGGCTTTTGTGGGAGTGAAAAATAATGTCCATGCAGGACTTGGGGACCTGGGGATGGTCTGTGGGATGAGGAGACATTGAGGAGCCAGGGAGCCAGTCACGGGAGGAACGCCAGGATCCTACAGTGTCACCAAAGCCAGGGGAAGCTCAAGGGGATGAGCAGCCGGGTCAGGTGCTCAGAGCTCTTGTGAGGAAGGGGTGGGGCAGGGGTTTGGGGACCAAGAAAGCGTTGGATTTAGCTGCTAGAAAGTAGCCACGAGAGTCATTTCATCAGAATGGTGAGGGGAGAAGCCAGAGTGCAGGGGTTAAGTCATGATGAGAAAGTAGATTCTGCAGCTTGAAGAAGTTCACAGAGTCAAAGAAAAGCTTCTAAAGAAGGCAAAGGGCAGTGTGCATTTGTAGAGAAGAGAAAGAGTCGGAGAAAGAGGAGTTTGAAGATGCAAGTGAGAGGGGCTAAGTGATGCGGATGGGGAGAAGACTGAGAAAGAGATGAGGAAAGTTCTTCCTCAGACCAAAAAAAACCAGAAGGGGAAAAATAGGTAAAGCATGGTACAAAAAGATTTTGAGGAGACCAGGAGGAAAAGCTGATGTCATGGGATGACCTAGAACTTCTCAGTAATGGAGATGAGATGAGGTTCCCTATTTTGTGGGTGTGGAGCCGAGAAGACCTGAGAAACTTGACCACAAAGGGGAAGTGTGGGTAAGAGCTGCCTGTCTTTTCCGAAATCCTGTTGGGTTGGAGCCAGTGGTGTGCTGGAGCTGGTTTGCATGGGCTGTGGGTGTCTCTTCCCACTTCTTCCTTCACTGACATTTTCTTGATAGTTTGAAGTCAGTCGGGGTAGGAGTATTTATACCATGAAAATCAGCAAACGCTACAAATCCGTTTTCCCCCCAAGAGTTGATTGTTTAACGTTTTCCAGCACACCACTGGTGGGAGCCCTTTAAGAGGGTCTTACTACGGCAAATGTCAGAGATGGAACAAAAAGCCAAGGAGCAGTTAGTGGTTAGGAGGTTTCAGAACGCCAGAGTGTGGGACTTGAGGCTGTTTTAAGTATGCGCCCAGCAAGGAGAAACATGGAGAGGCCAAGGGCAAATTCTCTGCTCTTGCAGGTCTTCTCAGAGTTAAGGACTGGAATTTGCAGAGATGATTTGGGACTCCTACAAGTAGAGCAGATATTCTGAAACCCCTAGTCTGGAAGGGAGGACCACCCATCATTTTAGAAAGCAGGGTTAGACCGTCCCATTGCCTGAGCCCAGGGCTGGTGGTGGCAGGAACGGTGAAATGCATTTGATCGCTCTGAGGACCTCATCACGCCCACCCTGCTTTCTCTTGCTCCAGCTCATCGAGGGCGCCTCTGCAGAGCAGAAGCACAGCCTCGGCATCACCAGCATGGACTATTATTACTACCTGAGCCTCTCCGGCTCCTACAAGGTGGATGACATCGACGACAGGCGAGAGTTTCAGGAAACGCTGGTAAGTGCTGGTGCAGGGCCAGGCAGGGTCTGCTCTGCAGACTGGGCACCGCCATGATAGAAAGGGCAGTGAAGGTTAACAAAGCAAAGAGCAGCGTGAGATTTCCACCTCACTCTGCTGCTGGAAGCATGCCATTTCCTAAAGCACGATTAAGCACCCTTAAATAGCCATGTGCCCGGTTGCCTGAGGACCACTTAGTGATTTGAGGTCGGTAAATAGTGAATTCATCGTTACTCCCTGCAGGAGCTCTGATGAATGGGTAAAAACTCTTGTGAGTAGTACCTTTGCCATAACTGTTTGCCGATAGCTGGCACAGTTGTTGAGCTGTTTCCTTAGAAAGGCAAAGCGAAGAGCGCTCTAACGACCTTAATTGGGGTTAGAAAATTTAGAACACCTCCAGTCTTTTCTCCAGCCACTTTCTCTTCACCTCTGCATTGTACAGGTCAGAGGGAGATCTCCACTCCATTCTCTTCACATCGTATATATGTTATGGTACCAGATATGAACCGGGTAGATTACAGAGGGGTCACATCCTCCGGTAAACAACTTAAGAATTCAATCTAGAACTTTCTGGAGGTGGGCTGGTCACCCAGTTAGCCTGAAAGAACTGCCTCACCATTGCCCTTTGAGTCAGCTATCAGTGGGGCCCATCTTCAACCCAGGTCAGAACGGAGTGGGAGACCCTGAATGGGCAACTACAGGTGCAGTGTGAGGGGAGCTGATGTGTATGCTTGAAAAAGATTGGATGTTCAGACGGTGTCTTGGATGCCAGAAAAAAAGATGGTATCAAAAAGCCACATGACCTCAAAGGAGCTGGGAGAAAAAATGCAGATAAGGGGCCTGCTTTGGTCCTGGAGTATAGTTCTTAAGATATGGATATCCAAGACTCAGAAATTTCAGCTGCTTTTATTAAATCCGATGGACCTCAGAAACAGGACTTTTTTTTTTTTAAAGGTTGGCACCTGAGCTAACAACTGTTGGCAATCTTGTTTTTTTTTTTTTCTGCTTTTTCTCCCCAAACCCCTGCAGTGCATAGATGTATATTTTAGTTGTGGGTCCTTCTAGTTGAGGCATGTGGGACGCTGCCTCAGCGTGGCCTGACAAGTGGTGCCACGTCTGTGCCCAGGATCCGAACCAGCGAAACCCTGGGCCACCAAAGCAGAGTGCGCGAACTTAACCACTCAGCCATGGGGCCGACCCCCAAACCAGGACATTTTAAATAGTGCTTTTATTTGATTTCCTGGAGATTTTTAATCAAGATCCTTTGCAAGTACCATCTATTTTCAGCCCTCCCAATGAAGTGAACAATCTCTGAGCCTACTTGGAGTAGCTGGAAAGGAGGCATGTGTGCCATTAGAGGGAGAGGGGTGGCAGCAAAAGCACACCAAGGGACGAGGGCAGACTTGTTGACTTCGTGTACAGCTGCTGCATCCGACTGTCTTTCCCACTACAGCTGTCTTGCCCTTATTCCTGGAGGATTGCATGCTACGTTTAAAGACAGAACTGCCATGGGGCCAGCCTGGTGGCTCAGCGCTTAAGTTCGCACGTTCCGCTTCGGTGGCCCGGGGTTCGCTGGTTCGGATCCTGGGTGCGGACATGGCACCGCTTGGCAAGCCATGCTGTGGTAGGGGTCCCATATGTAAAGTAGAGGAAAATGGGCACGGATGTTAGCTCAGGACCAGTCTTCCTCAGCAAAAAGAGGAAGATTGGCAGAAGTTAGCTCAGGGCTACTCTTCCTCAAAAAAAAAAAAAAAAAAAGGAGAGAGAGAGAAAGACAGAACTGCCTTTCCAGCATGACTTTGAGACTTGAAGAATGTGTGAACATGCCCTGATCAGTGATAATGTCTTACGGGGACTTCCAGCTGCCACAGCAAGCTAAGCCACATAGCACTGCACAAGCCAACCTAAGCTTTGGCTTCCTTGTTACCTGCTTATAAAGCTGATGACCAGCTTGTCTGGATGATTTCTCCTTTCTCTGCCAGCACGCGATGAATGTGATCGGGATCTTTGCAGAGGAGCAAACCCTGGTGCTGCAGATAGTGGCGGGCGTCCTCCACCTCGGAAACATCAGCTTCAAGGAAGTTGGCAATTACGCAGCAGTGGAGAGTGAAGAGTGTGAGTGGCTTTGGCACACGGTTGTTGGATGAGGGGAAGCAATTGTTTCATTCCGATCAAGAGTAACCCACCACTTTCCTTTGCTTAGATCCCAACTGGGGCATTGTGGGAAGAGATGAGAAGTGACAGAACAAAATGGCCTTAGAGCGTCTAGGCCTCTTCTCTGCACGTGCCTCTCTCCTCGCCACGCCCCGCACCATAGACCATTAATGAAATTGTTCCAATTTATCCTTGACCTTGGGGAAATCTGGCAGAATTTCCTATCTAGGTTTAAAAATAAAGTGATACTTTAATGAAGATTAGAGTCATAATAGCTAAATAACTCCAAAGATTTATCTCCTAATAAAAATCCTTTCTGTAACTCATCTTTAATGTCTTCATTCATCTAAAGGTCCTGAAGAGCAGGTGACAGGATATATGTAAAAAAGGAAAGCTCACATGTTCACGGGCTGCCCCGTGGGTCAGATTAGATTGGATTTCTGAAAACAGGGAGAAAAGTGGACATTGATTATTGTGTTGATGTTGCTGATGATCGCCTTTAATGGTCATCTCTGTAGTAGTCAGACCCTAAAGACCTGAATGATTGTTTTTACTCTTTGAGAAGAAATCAGGTCCTTCCTGCAGAGAGTTGTTGCTGGTTTGTATGCTAGAGTCTGCCGCAACCACCGTGGCGCGTAACTTTAGTCTCTGAGGCATCAGAAGAGCTTCCAGCTGCTCTCAGAACCCACACATCCTTTAACCACCCAGGAAGACATTTCTTCCTTTCTCAGCATTCTTCAAGGATGATAAATTTAGATGCTTAGTAATAAATAGTATCCCACTCATTGCTGACAATGCAGTGAGGCTATTTCCATTCCAAATAAGGTTCTTTTTTCATATTTTTGTTTTGTAATAAAAGAGGGAAGTTCTGCTAACTTCTGATGTCTATCTGATAAAGAGAAAGATGAATTATGTTTACCAGGGAAGGAAGTAGGGTGGAAAATAATAAATATACAGGGTGTCCATAAAGTCTAGGAACACAACCTAATAGTAATAGTAACTATAACTATGTTTTGGGACTTTTTGTATGTTATCCTTCACATTTAACAGTACACATTCTTGTCCAGGCATATCATTAACATTTGCATTTTAACATTGACAGTTTGGGTTTCTTGATAGTTTCTGTGGTAGTAGATGAGATTTCTCTTGCCTTCTTGGGTAGTACAATCCCTTACTGTCTCTTTATGCTGGAGAACAAAGTCATGACTCTGACACAGCAAGCATTTCCCTGGATGCTTGAGCCAAGGAGTGGTTCATTGCACATTGGCGTCTGGAGGAAGTAGCATCCCCAGCCAACTGAATAAGGCCCAGGATTAGCAACTGCCTGTGAAACTCCCTTTTTAGAGGTGATGAAGTGATGGAGATCAGGAAAGGGTGTGCTTGAAGCCAAAGAGGTTTAACAAAGAAATATATCCTCCTTCCAAAGATTTGTTTTCTGTTCAGTTGGTAGTACCTTAACATGGTTCCAATGGGTATACTGTTAAAGTTGTTCCATCTACCTCTTTGCTAGTCAGCTTGTTCCCCTCCCCAAAGGGAATCAATATTTCCAGTCTCTTATACTCCTTTCAAGGGGATATATGTTCCCAAGCAACTACACACACCCATTCTTTTTCCCCCACTTTTGTGCATTAATAGTAGCATATAACATGTTCTACGGTGACTTTTTCACTTAACATTTTATCTTGGAGATTATTCTATATCAATTCATTAAGGAACTTTGTCCTTTTTATATATAGCTGCCTAACATTCCATTGCTTGGCTATACTTTAATTTAGTGAACCAATCATCTGTTGATGGATATTAAGATGTTTCGGATCTTCTGCTATTCCAATTACTAACGTGAATAACCTGGTTTGTGTCATCTTTGTCATATTTGAGTATATCTGTGGAATAAATTTGTAGAAGGAAGTGCTAGCTCATGCTTTTATAAAGGAAAAAAGCAGCCTTTCTCTAGCTATTATATTGTAGGAAAAAAAATGGTAAGATTTGCATCACAGCTGGCCTACTGGAGCGAAATAGCCGTTAATAACAACATGTTATGTTGTTGTCTAACCTTAGACTGATGGAGCCATAGAATAGCCTGAACCAAACGTTTATGTTGCTGAGAAGTCAAACAAACCTCACCGTAGGCACATGGGTACCTGCCTTTGTAAATACAGTAAGGTGACGAACTTTTGGAAATAAGTCTTACTCAAAAGATATTAAATACAAATTAACCTGCAAATTTTGTTGAAAGCAATAACAATACTTCTTAAATAACAATGGGACTAAAATGATAATGCCTCTCTTTGCCCCATCATTAATGGATTAGAAAGCACAGACCCTCAACACCAAAGACAGGTAAACCACATTTACCTTGTCACTTTTCTAAAATTTAAAAATGGAATTTTGTTTTGTTACATCTTTGGTTTCTCTGTCTTACCTCTACTTCAGATTTAAATGGAAAAATTAAATCCAACTTTCCTTTACACTTTAATGCAGTAATAGAAATCTATCTATATCATCAAAATGTGCTGAAACATTACTTTCCAGCAGGTTCTTTTATGTCCTACATAATGGTTTAGCTGTACAGAGTTACATCATTATTTTTAAATTAATCAATGCCTCCTCCCCACTCTCCCTCCCCACAGCCTCCAAGCTTCCGTACTGACGCTACACTCGCACACACCCTCATGGAAATTCACCGCCTGAAGGAAGTCAATATGAGCAGCCCTATAATTTCAGCACCAGGGCAGCCACTGAAGAAAACATGAGGCCGTAAAAGCTTGTACTTGAAAAACATGGCATGGATTTTTTTCAAAGCAAGTACTAGATTCCTCTCTAGACTTCCGAGCTGTTTTCCTAAGCTTGTGGCTCTGATTCTTGGCCAAATTCCGTGCCTTGTTTTCTTGAGTGCCTGTGGTCCCTCCCTGGTGCCCTCTTCCACAGAAGAGCTAGGAGACATGGAAGTATAGCGTGTTTCTTTGTCAGTCTCGCCTGTCTGTTTTGTCTCAAGGACCCAAGGACTTAGCTCGTATTGTGTTATTTCTTTAGCTGTGGTCATAAAGATAACGGCATAAATATTTCTACCCAGTATTTTAGCTGTGTCCCTATTTTAGCATGGGTAGGGGCTTGGGAGAAGCCCATGTTTACAAAACAGACAAATGGGAGCTAATCATTTGTTGTATCAGCTATTCACTGTGTGGTTATCATGAACAATGAGGGGCCCTCGTGAATTTACTATAAACCATTGATAATGATAACCAGTTTATCAAGTGAGACATGCACATACCTGGCTCTCTGCCTGGTGATGGTGACAATAAGTAACATTGTAGTTTCCCCTTAATGAAGACCTCTTATTTGTCAGACACTTTGGTAAATATCTCTTGATTCTCACAGCAACTCTACATGTGTCCAGTCTGATTTATGGGTGTCTTATGTCCCTGCTCTGTGCAAAGGTACGTTCCAGTTTAGTGGAAGACACATCCAGATTCATAAACATACGTGTGAACGTTAAAACTGAACTAAAGGAAGTTGGCTTTTGGCAAATTAGTGCACTTGATTTTGTTTACATGCTGTTTGTAAGAGGATGCCCTCTACTAGTCAGAAAATTTGTCAAACACGCATATAGATAATAAATACCTTGTTCCGGCATTACACTTTTTCGAAATGCATTCACTGACAATCTCATTGGAAGGTATATACTGAGAAATGTCAGCCTGTTACGTTCTAACACCATCTGTGAAATTCAAGCAGATTTGCCTTTATTGGGAGGCTTGTAATTTTTTAGCATTAGCATAAGGTCTTTAATAAAATCCTTTTATGAGAGAATTTTGGTAAAACTTTATGCAGAAAAAGAGGACTCATATCCAAGTTCAGAATTTTTATTTGCGTCCATAAAAATCTTTCATTCATAATGGGAAAAATCTGAGCATTCTTTCATGCCCAAGAATAGTGTCCTTTATTCACATTAGAGTGTTTTGACCAGAAGTCAAGAAAATCCATTTATATCACTAGCCCTCCTCTTGGTGAGTTTCATGGCCTGAAACAAGTTGCTGAGCCATGGGAACCTCAGCTTTTCTATCCAAAGACCACAACCTATGCCAACCACATTTCCTTAGGGTGGGAAGGGTGTGCAGTGGTGTGAATAATACCAATCTCCTCTATTTTACTCCATACACGACCCCGAGAGAAATCTAGTTACGCCCCTCTCTATAAGCCATTCAGACCCCCTTTGATGCCAGCCCAAATATCTCACACCATTTCAAGACCTCCACCATTGGAATTCATCCTAACTTTTTAATCATCTACCTTAACCTTCAGCTGTAGCCAATGCTGGTCAACTCGATGCACCTCAACTGTGTCTCCTGCGTTCCTGCCTCCTCACCTTTACCCGTTCCATTCCCCTCCCCCCTCTTCTTTCTTCCTCTGCAACTGTACAAATTCTGTTCATCCTTTTAGGCCACGCCCAAGTCCCACATCTTCCTCGACCACCCCAGCAAGTAGTAATATCTTCCTGTTTGAAATTCCTCTGGGACCTGATTGTCTGTGTCACATATCCAGCTTTTAGTAGGCTTCTATATTTGGTAAACTACCTTTGCATGCTCTAGATTGTCTTCTAGATTTCTTAAATATTTTGTATCCTGTCCTCTCTCTTTAGTAACCTTACACATGGTAAGCACTCAATGAGTATGTGATTGGTTATAACTATTAGTTTGATGATATCAGGTGCTTCAAGCTCTTGGGGAATGATGCTATGAAAACACTGTACCAAAAAGGAAGAAAACAATATTTGGAGCCAAAGAAATGTTTCTTGATTTAGTTCCTTCCGGGCTGTCTTGCTGCAAGCTTGGAAAGATGTCCATTTTAGGCATTTGGCTGTGATCTCAGTAAGGGGGATTGGTTTGCCACCCTTCTGGGGTCACTGATTTGTATGATTGGAAGTCTCAGTCGTCATGGGAATTGACTCATGTAATAGAACAATTGGGAAAAACAAAGTGGATGGATGTGTGTGGGATTGCTGATAAGCACTCTTAACTAGAGTGAAAGTTCTTGGGGGCTTATGATGGTGTCTTGTATGTGCGCACACACACAAGTGCCTCCATCTATTTGTGAGATGAATTGTTAAAATTCTGAAGGACAATCGTTTTATTTTTTGTGTAGTTTTGGCTTTTCCTGCATATCTGCTGGGGATAAACCAGGACCGGTTGAAAGAAAAGCTAACGAGCCGACAGATGGATAGCAAGTGGGGAGGCAAGTCAGAGTCCATCCATGTGACCCTCAACGTGGAGCAGGCCTGTTATACCAGGGACGCGCTCGCCAAGGCCCTGCACGCCCGGGTCTTTGATTTCTTGGTAGATGTAAGTAAACACAGGTTGACATTGTTTAGCTATAAAGAGTAAAACTACTAAGGGCTTTGTTTTCATGTTTTGGCTCACTCTTTATAACCATTACCTTACTTCTCCACTTTTTATCCTATCACCCTGGGATCATCAAATCCGACTTTTACTTCTAGAATTGTCCAGCAAGACTCTAATATGGTAACAGCTTCTTGTGGACAAAATATTTTGTAAAGCCTGGACTTAGACCAGAAAAAGAGGAGACCTGTGGTCATGAACCTTTCTTGACTTTTGAGCCTAAAGGTTTAGAATGTTGTTGCATTTGTCATCTATTGCCGTTACCAATTAACCCCAAGCAATAAGCATTTATTCTCTCACAGTGTCTGCGGGTCCGGTATTTGGAGTGACTTAGCTTTGTGGTTCTGACTCAGGGATGAGATTGCAGTCAAGATGCTGATTGGGGGGGGTGGCCCGGTTGCTGAGTAGTTAAGTCCGCGTGCTAGGCTTAGGCGGCCCATGGATTCACCGGTTCAAATCCTGGGCGCGGACATGGCACCCATCAAGCCATGCTGAGGCAGCGTCCCACATACCACAACTAGAAGGACCCACAACTAAAAATATACAACTACGTACCGGGATGCTTTGGGGAGAAAAAAGGAAAAATAAAATAAAATCTTAAAAAAAAAAAAAAGATGCTGATTGGAGCTACAGTCACCTCAAGGCATGATTAGGGTTGGAGGATCTGGTTCCAAGATGGCGCACTCTGTTGGCTGTTGCCAGGACGCCTCAGTTCCTTGGTACCCAAGCCTCTCCTGACTATCTTGAAGGCTGCTTGAATATCCTCACAACATGGCAGTTGGTTTCCCCCACAATGAGTGATCTAAGAGAGAGAGTAAGGAAGAAGCCACAAAGCTTTTAGTGTCCTAATCCTGGACTGACATATCGCTACTCTACCATTTTCTATTCATTAGAAGCGAGTCACTAAGTACAGCCTACAGTTAAGGGGAGGGGAATTAAGTTCCACTTTATGAAGGGAGGAATATCAAAGACTTTTTGGATATATTTTAAAACTACCATAGACTTTTTTTATGATGGCATAATCATATGTATACTTTATGTATACATATTTATATATGTATACCACATATAGATTCAGAAAATTAGTCTTTCAGCAGCGTAGAACTGCCAGTGGCAGTCTATGTTAATCGCTGGAGCCTCTATGTGATAGAATAATAATAGCAAACACTTATATAGCACTTAACTATGTGCCAGATACTGTTCTAAGTATTTTAGAAAAAAATAATTCACTTAATTCTTACAACTCTGTGACTTAGGTGTTATTATCTCTATTTTACAGATAGGCTGTAGAGGCACAGAGAGGTTAAGGAACTTACCCAAGTCACACCACTATTAAGTGAGAAATCTAGGAATTGAACCCAGGTAATTTAGCAGTGTTCCAGCTAGTCTACTCCTCTGTCTTTTATATGTTCAAGCTAGAAAGAACCCTAGAGAGACAACAGTGTGGACGCTAGATCGAAAAAGTTTGTATTTGAATCCAGGCAACAACATCTATAAGGCTTAAAGTATGGGTAGGTGTGGTTAGGGTTGAGTGAGGCAGAGCAGGATAGGGTAATTATTCTGTGTACTTCTCGTGGTTATTTTAAGGGTAAGATGGCTTAGGAAGGTCAGAGTCATACTAAACATTAGTCATGCCTTTAACTTGTCCAGACCCCTCATTTTACTGACTAAGGAAGCTTAGGTCTGAGTTTTGGTGAATTTGCCCAAGGCCATTCAGCAAGAGGATCTGGCACAACTGGGACTAGAACCCACATCTCTGTCTCTTTGTTCAGCTTACCTTCCAGCACTGGACTTCCCATCTTACTTCCTTTCTATCTTCTCTCAATTTTTTGTGTGGCAAAAGGGGATGGATGCCCTATGTAAGTGATGCTAATTAGAGCCGACAGTTACTGAGCACTGACTTCATACCAGGCCCTGGGTGGAATGCTGTATATCATTACCCATTAGCTCACAAAGATGCTGTGTCATTTTCTTTGCCTAGAAAACACCTCTGGTGCTTCAGAATTCATCCAGGTATCCACCACCTCCAGGACTTTTTCTCCTATTTTCCTCTCTCCCCTGCAGCTCTCACCAACCCCCTCCAACCTACACCTACCCTCCTATCATTGTGTCTGTTCCATTGAGTTGCACCTGTCTTCTCACAGTGAGCAAGAACACAGATCCAGGCATCAAACTCCTTAAGTTTAATCCCGGGCCGTGCCTCTTGGTCAGTGCGATCTTAGGGATTATAATGTTATCACTGTCGTCATGAAAATTAAATGAAACGACACACAGAAAGCACTGAACACTGCCTTGCACAGGTGGATGTTAAATACGTGTAAGCTGCTTTTATTATCATGACTTTATAATAATTGCTGGTATTATTATCTGTAGTTGGCTCACTCTATCAGCTCCTGGGAACAGAGACTATCTTCTCCTTGACAACCCTGTCATATTATGTTAGGTGATCATTCAGTGACTACTGAGTGGGGTGTCAATGGAAATAATATTTACAGATCTTGTAATACTGGTTCTTTATGTGAAATAGGTTTTACTTTGATCATCCAAGATGATCTTTTCTTCTCATTCTAAAGACTTCCTGAGAAAACCTAGCTCTGCCAGAAATGGGTTTTCCTCATTAAGTAAATGCTTTTTTTCTACCTTAGTAGTTTTTTTAGATCCTGGGGGTTTCCCAGAGTACTTGACGTCACACTGAGACTTTTTTTAAGCTGCAATTTACCTATCTTCTTGTCGTCCTCTGTTTCTGGCAGGCAGTAGTATCTGCTGCATACAGTCTTGCTTCCCTTTTTTCCATGCATGGCTGTTTTTATTAGGAACGAAATGAGTTAAGGGGCTGGCCCTGTGGCCAAGTGGTGAAGTTCATGTGCTCCACTTCAGTAGCCCAGCATTTCACCGGTTCGGATCCTGGGCACAGACCTAGCACTGCCCATCAAGCCATGCTGAGGCGGCATCCCACATAGCACAACTAGAAGGACCCACAACTACAATGTACACCTATGTACTGGGGGGCTTTAAAAGAAGGAAAAATAAAAAACGATAATTTAAAAAAAAGAAAAGGAGTTAATTACCATGCTGGTTAATTCCTCCTAGTCCATCAACAAAGCGATGGAGAAGGACCACGAAGAATACAACATTGGTGTCCTAGACATCTACGGCTTTGAAATATTCCAGGTAAGACCAGTTTGAATAACTGGGGACTTGTGAGGAGGATGCATTTCATCTGGCTTGAAAGAAGTAATTCTAGGCAATGAGAAAAACACGCTTTGGCTCATTTTTGCCTTTGTGAGTTCTTCATGTACCTTTACCAAATTAGTTTCTCCTAAATATAAACTGTGCCACTTTCTATTGATACCACCAGCATTTCTGTTAAGCCTTTTCACTACATCACTCCAGAAATGACTTTAAAGTGATTTTGCAGAAACAATTACACGTAACCGTTTTCTTTTTTTCAGAAAAATGGCTTTGAACAGTTTTGTATCAATTTTGTTAATGAAAAACTACAGCAAATATTTATCGAACTAACATTAAAGGCAGAACAGGTGAGTGGTCCCCCTTCCTTTCATCTTGTTCTATTGCTAACTTATTTTGTTGAAAGGGGTATTGATTTCTCTCTTTTCATAATAGATTCAGGTTTTAGTTTTGTATTAGGAAATGTACTTAATTGAGACAGGCAGAAAAACCGTATGCCACTGTGACATTTTGATTTGTGAAATATAAACACCATCTGCTACATTTTCTTTCTCCTGTAAGTAAATGACGCTGTCAAGTTGGACTTGAGACTGGCTGCTTTTACTACTCTCTGACTCATTGACCAAGTGAAAAATGGCAGCCTAGCTCCAACCCCAGTCGGGTATGGCATATACTGTGTTCCAAAGGAAAAACGTGGTTTTCTCAGATTTGCTCTCCTCCTAATCTTCCCTGAAAACAGATGTGCCTTAACAAAGCTGGCATTTTAATTCTGACTTAAAGTAACATGTCTTGCTTACACTACCTTCTGAAGGTCCAGTGTAGCTTCACTTTTATTCCAGTGCTGTACTGTTTGTCGATTTCTATGGTTGCTGTAACAAAGCGTCACAAACTGGATAGCTTAGAACATCAGAAATTTCTTCTCACAGTTCAGGAGGCCAGAATCTGAAATCAAAGTGTCACTAGGGCCACACTCCTGAAGGCTCTAGGGCAGAATCCTTCCTTGCCCCTTCCAGCTTCTGGTGGCTCCTGACATTCCTTGTCTTGTGGCAGCATCACTGCAGTCTCTGCCTCTGTCTTCACATCGCCTTTTTCTCTCTGTATCCAAATCCCCCTCTCCTTTTTCTTGTAAAGACACCAATCATTGGATTTAGGATCTCTCTAAATCGAGGATGATTTCATTTGCGAGATGTTTAACTAGTTATATCTACAAAGATCCTATTTCTAAACCTCACATTTTGAGGTTCTAGGTGGACGTGACATTTCGGGGGACGCTGTTCAACCCACTACAGATATCAAATGTTGTTTTGGGGACGTTTCGTCACGGAAGTGTTCGTGCCTCTGCTTAGGAAATAGCAGTGACCAATGGTTTTCACATAAACCTCTGCGCGGGCATTCTAAGGCTTCTACCACCTCAGAGGAGCTGGAGCAAACAACCAAGGGAGAGTGTGGGAGGAACTGAGAAGGGAGGAGGTAGGCAGCAGCTAGGTCACATAGGAACTTTGCAGGGCTTGGCGAAGACCCAATTTTATAGTAAGTATGATGGGAAACCACTGGAAAATTTTTAGCAGAGCGTATCACAACCTGATTTGTGTTTTGTTTTTGAAAAACGTCACTCTGGCTCTGTAGACTTAGAGCATGGGGTGAGGCAGGAGAAGGCAAATGAGAGCGGAAGTTTAAAAGCCAGTTAGGAGCCTTCTGCAGGAGACTGGGGGAGAAATGGGAATGCAGACAGTGATGGGGATACAGTGATAGGTGGTCCGAGTCAGTGTATATTTTAGAAAGTGAGTCAGCATGACTTGCTCGAAATAATTAGCAATAAGCTAAGAAGGAAAAAGGAGTGAACGGTGATTCCTACCTTTGTAGCTTGAATAACAGGGCCAATGGTGAGACTGTTTACTCAAGGGGAAGATTAGAGAGCAGTTGGTTGTAGACGCTGAGGGAATGTAGACTCAGAACTCTGCTGAACATGTTACGTTTGAGGGGCCTATTATACATCCAGGTGGAGATTCCAGTATGTGAAATACCTGTGAGTCTGGAACTCAGTGGGGAGGTCTAGACTAGAGAAATAAATTCAGGTGTCCATACCTGATAGGTGTTATTTAAAGCCATGGGATTCATTGAAATCACCTAGAGAAGGAAGGTTGAAAAAATAGGGAGGCTGGAAGAATGAGCCCTGAGACACTCCATCATATAACCATCTGGAAAGAAGAAAGAGTCAGCAAAGGAAGCTAACAAAACAAGACTGGTGAGGAGCGAGGAGAACCGAGAGACTGTGGTGGTGTTCACCAAGTTAAATGAGCAACTGGCCTCAGTGAGAAACATTCCCCTTAAGTGCCCAGATGCTAATCTATATTCATGTCCGATGTTAAATGCAAAGAGATTATTTTGTAATGGACCTATAAGTTAAGCCATATTAAATTGCCATTTTTGTATGTCAAAAACGATTGGATGGTAGCAATTTCCTATGGTTCAAACTAAACATAGAAATTACCCAGCATGTAATGTTCCTTTCCCATCCCTCTTAGAAAAAAGAATTAAAGTTCCAAGTTTTTGTTGAAGAACATTGAGGTTTTTCTTTCCTGGCGATTTATGTACCTTTGGTATCCATCTGTGCAGAGCTCCAGCCAGTCTTTGCTGGGTGATAATGTGAATTCCTGCTTTCTGTCCTGCAGGAAGAATACGTTCAAGAGGGAATCAAGTGGACACCCATTGAGTACTTTAATAACAAAATCGTGTGTGACCTCATAGAGAACAAAGTGGTGAGTATCAGTGTGGCATCTCTTCACTGCTCACAGGTTATGTTAAGTGAGTTTTTGTTCTCTGTCATTGTTTTAGAATAGGTGAGATGACTACTCTGATTTGCAAAGGATTTTAGGAATTAACGTTAATTTTGTGTCTATGTGTATGTGTGAAAATAGGGCAGTAGGGTTTTCTTCTTGCAGTAAATATGGACCTACATATATGAGGAAAATGTCAATTTACAAGTGGAAGTGTTACTGAATTCTAAGAGAAGATAACTGTCACCTTGATGGCATAGTGTATGGAGAGACAAAATTGGCCCTGCCTTCTGGACCATTTATACAACTTCTAGGACTGTAGCCTTAGAAATTGTTTAAAAGGAAATAAAAGGGATGAAGGCAGAGATCTCCACAGTACTGTTTTGTTTTATTTTTTTACAAAAGTCCCAAAGTGGAAATAGTCAAAACACCTATAGACAATTCAGTCATTAAATAAACTATAGCATATCAGATCAGGGAAATATAGCTATTAAATAATGATTATGAAGATTATGTAAGAAGTGAGGATTGTTTATAAAAGAGTGCTATGCAAAAAAATGTAATACTGATAGAATGTGTCCACTGTGCAGCTGAAGGAACCATGCCTGTAGAGGTGACAGGCTGAAAGCGAACATTAAGAAATGAATTAGAGGCAGAGGCAAACGTTTTTGTTTTTCTTTTGGGTTTTTAAAATCAACTTAGTACGAATAGGAGTGAGCAGATAATGATCTGTGTATGACTTTGAATAGAACTTCAGGGAGTTAAACAATTTTTTTTGGAAAGTGAACTTTCCTCCATCGTTCGCTCTAAGTGGTAACTCCCATTTGGGATTATTAATTGCATTCTTGCTCAAAGGGAAAGACTGACTTTCAAGATGCTATCTTAAGTCTAGGGAGCTGTTTCCTTGCTTAAGAAAAGACCCGATAAGCATTGTGTATTTTAGAACAGTCACTGAATCGGGGCTTTGCCTTCTTGGTCCCATCAGAACCCTCCTGGGATCATGAGCATCCTGGATGACGTGTGTGCCACCATGCACGCGGTGGGTGAGGGGGCGGATCAGACGCTGCTCCAGAAGCTTCAGATGCAGATCGGGAATCATGAGCACTTCAACAGCTGGAACCAAGGCTTCATTATTCACCATTACGCTGGGAAGGTATGGCCAAGAGCAGGGGTCCAACAGGAAAGGAGAAGTGATCCTTGAATCAAGTCTACCTGTTTTAAGCCTTCAGCTCTGTAATCTGTTTTCTCATGAGGCAGCTGATAACAACATCCATATGCTTTCATCTCCCTCACTGTATTTTATTCATTCAACATTCATTCAACAACATGGGATGTATGAAATATTTGGAGAGGCAAAACAAAAGATACTATACACTACTGCATATTTTTCTCAGCAGGAATCACCCTTTATATAATATAAACATGAATCATGAATATAAGCATGAATAAGCATATATTAACTGCCAAAGGAATGGATTTTTGTCTTGCCTCTGGCTGTAATCACAAGCCTACGTTCCTTACCTGCCCATGCCCACTGAGAGTATAAGTAAGATCTGAGGGCTCACTTTTGGTGTTTGTTCTCATAAAATGCGTGAGTACTGGGTGCCTACGAGGTACGAGGCTTTGTGTGGGTACTGATGATACAAAGACAAATAAGTTAAAGTCATGATATTTGGGGACTTCCCAGTCCTGTGGAAATCCACTGGTCTCATCTTTCATCTCAACTAATCTCATGTTAACAAGGGTCCCTGAGAGTGAGTTATTGGCCAGATTGATCCAGCTCTGACACCATTTGTAGGAGAAATTGCAAAGCCTCAGATGACAGTCCATTGCAATGGACCGTGGAGCAGAAGTTTTATTTTATTCCGTCTTAGCTAAAAATTAGGGAAAGAATTAAGTATATTTTTTAGACATTCCTATGGATCCATTGAAGATGAGATATGTGATCCTGAGGGCTGGAGTCCTGGTCATAGATCATCTGGGCTGTGTAAGCAACTAGATACCATTCACCAGTATCCACAGGCCATCAACAACTAAATCAGTTAACAAGGTCAGTGAAACATGCACAGCCTTAATGTGACAGTGCTTGATGAAATCCCAAATGCTACATCTGGAAATATACACATTGTGGTGAGGCTAGCCATGCCAACTTGGATTTTTTGTTCAGTGAAATACTTAAAGGATAAAATTAGGTTTCTTTTGATTCTTGGCCAGGTATCTTACGACATGGATGGCTTTTGTGAAAGGAACCGTGATGTGCTTTTTATGGATCTGATCGAGCTGATGCAGAGCAGTGAGCTGTAAGTGTGTTTGCCTTATCTGACATGGGATATTGGTTTGATCAGATTTTCAATATTAAAAAAAACTTGTGGCATTTGAGTGGTCAGCATTTTGTTCCTTTGAGCTTTCAGGTCCGGGTTATCATTGGACAATTTGGTTTCTCAAAATAGCTTTTGTTTTCCCAGTCTCAGTCTCTCCCATGCACCCCTAACACCTCCTGACCCCAAATTCCAAGTGCTATCTGCATGCTCTTCAGGGACCCATCTAAGAGTGGGGCAGTCTACTTCTATGATGCTTTGCCCTTGGAACATTATTATCCCAATAATTCTCCTTGGTCACTCAGTTTTTAAAAAGACTGATGGCTTAGCAAGACTCAAGTTAACCTGAGTCCCTGAAGCACGTGGGAAATGGTTCAAGAACTCTGGGAGGGGCACCTCGAAAGGGATTGCCTCAGAGATCCATTTTAACTCCCAAGACCCTGTCTGAACTATTGGGGTAGAAGCAGGAGGGCCTCCCCCTTGCGGGCACTGGAGCTCTCAGGACCAGCTCTGCTACGTCCTTTCCTTCCCTCTCCCCTGCAAACAGGCCCGAGATCCTGGGTAAGGGATGTGACATGTAATTTACATGATCAGGCCTCTACATGCCAGGCAAGTATAATATTGCATAGTTGTCCAGATTTTACAATTTTTCGAGCTGCCTCCAAGTAATAGCTGCCGTTTTAGTCTCTGTTACTTAAACTGTCATAATATCAAGGTTAACTTCGCTAATCAACAGCTGCAAGCCTGATCATTTTCTGAGTAAGGCCTAAATGCAAGGAAAGCAAAACTGAGTTTCCTTTTCAGGCCGTGGCAGAAGCTGTTGTGCTCCATTTAACCCCCTTCCCCCTCCCTCCCAGCCCTTTTCCCCCTCCCCTCCCCGGCCCTCATCTCCCCATGCCCGCACTTCCTTGTACTCACACCGCCTATTTTTTTTTTTTTAAAGATTTTATTTTTTCCTTTTTCTCCCCAAAGCCCCCCAGTACACAGTTGTATATTCTTCGTTGTGGGTCCTTCTAGTTGTGGCATGTGGGACGCTGCCTCAGCGTGGTCTGATGAGTAGTGCCATGTCCGCACCCAGGATTCGAACCAACGAAACACTGGGCTGCCTGGAGCGGCGCGCGCGAACTTAACGACTCAGCCATGGGGCCAGCCCCTCACACCACCAATTTTTGAGATTCTGGATTTCTTTTCATTCCAAACACATAAAATCTATTTGTTCTTCTCTTAAAAGGGCAGGTAAGCCACAAGTCCTGGCTTGTGGGTTTTATGACAGTCAGGCGCAGACATGCTTTCAGAAACTTTTCAAAAACTTATTAAATTTACTGCCAAGTTCGAGAGCTATTGATGCTTCCATGTAAATTCCTATCCTGTAGACATGGTCGGTTGTTTATTCTACACATTTGCTACAAAAATCTATAACTGTGCCTGGTCAAGTTAAAAGTAGATTACTGGAGAGACTTCCTGGAAAATTCAAGATGCTCAGAAAGCCATTTAGGAGGAAATGAATTTGAGCGTCAGCTTGCTAATTGACGTGGATCACTTTAGTCAAATAGTCAGCATATGTTTATTGAGCACCTATTGTGTACCAGGCTATGTTCCAGACACCAGAGGCACCGAGGTGACTAAGACATTGTCCCTGCCCTGTGTCCTGGTGAGGCAGGCTTGTGAACAAATGCAGCTCAATTAGAACTACGATGCAAAATATATTCAGCAAAGCATTTGTGAGTTACTACTGCTCCACTTAAAATTACTCATACTCAGAAGCACAATTTGTTGAAGGTTTTTGCAGTGGTGGCAGAGCGGGGACAGTGCTAGTGGCTTCTAGTGGGCAAAGGCCACTGGTGCTAGGAAATATCTTACAATGTGTAGGACAGCCTCCCTTGCCCCCAGCAAAGAGTTATCCAACCCTAAATCCCAAATATCGGTAGCGCCAAGGTTGAGAAACACTGCTTTAGAGCAAAATAATTCATACGAGTCCCTGAGCTCTGGGCTATCTTACTTAACCCAGCAAGCCCATACTGACCCCTCCACCCTGTGATATCCTATGGGGGAAGTTCTAAAGACAGAATTTTAAAATTTATTTTTCATGCTTAGACTCTGAGATGCTTATATCTTAAAATTCTTTCTCTATGTTTCTGTTGTCTGTTGTTTATTTCCCCAGGACACATCTTGATGGCTTGTGCTTGGAGTCAGGTGGCTTTCTGTAGTCCAGGTTGTGTGTGTCTGGTCACCCCTCCTCTCCATTGTCCACGGAAGCAGGCTTTCCGCCTCCAGCCTACTTACTGATTGCTAATCCATTCCCTTTCTCCTTTTCCAGACCTTTTATAAAGTCTTTATTTCCGGAGAATTTGCAAGCTGACAAGAAAGGGCGCCCAACTACTGCCGGAAGCAAAATAAAGGTATGTTCTATTTTGGGAAGTTTATAGATTCCTCTAAGAGGCAGGGTTTTCTAGGAGTCAGAAAGTGCACCCCTGGGCCAGGATGGGGTCAGTGAGATGTAGCGGATAGGTTATAGAAGATGCCCAGAAGTAATGTCGCTCCTTGAAATAAGGGTACAGGATGCGAGCTGAATCTGACTTGGCTGTACTGAAACCCCAAATGGATATTAGGTACCTCACCCCTTAACAGCCAGCAGGTGATAATCAGTTACTTTCTAAGAGGAAATGGCTTCAAACTGAATCGGGAAGAATTTGCATTAAACTATCAGAGAACTTTTATGATTGAGAGTCACATTTTGGATTTTGATGACCATTTTCCAGCCCAAACCCTTGAACTTGCCAATTAATGGGACTTGGTGTACCTGAAATTCTGCTGGGTCTTGTAGTAGCAATTTATGCACCGTCCTTACTGGATCTTGCAGGCCCCTCCTTTCTGTGAATTACAGGCACATCCGACCCCGTGGTGTCTCAGAAGGAATTCTTATAATGTTTCTTGGGAGCCCCTCGTGGGTAGTGCCCTATGTTGTCTGATCCACTGCATGACAAAATTCATTGTCCCTAATTATGCTCTGAATTGAGAGGTTGTGTCAAACATACTTAATTGTGTAACTCTGTGAGAAATAGTCACTAAACTATTTTTTAAGAATGTACCAGTTAAAAGATGTTTTAAAGAAATCATATGAGTTAAATTCCACCCCAATTTGATAATCAATGGGATCATCAAGTGATTAACAGTAGGGTTCTGGGATTCTATGGCCCTTGTTCAAATCCCAGCTCTGGGTTTTACCAGCTGTGTGACTGCCAGCAAGCTCCCCAAACTCTCAGTGCCTCTTTTGCTTTTCATGTAAGATGGAGATCTTAGGCCCTATCTCAAGGGGGTGCTATGATGATTAAATTCAATAATCCGTCTAAGGCATTTAGCACACTACCTGAAACACAATAAACCCAGAATGTATATGATCTCCTACTACGTTCTGCTCCTTCAGCCCCCTCCCTGTACACCTGTATTCCTCTCTGCTTGATCTTTAGTGGACACATGTCTGCATATGCTGGCCCCCCACCAAGACTGTCCATTCCCCCTCACTGGCTCTGTGTGGCCGAATCCTACTTGTCCTTCTCACAGTGCTCTCCTGGGTAACCCCAGCCTCACAGACACACAGTTGTTTCTGTCTGTTCTATCTGCTGGCTCTTTCTTCTTGGAGTGTGTCACATATGGAAGCCTGCCTCCTCAGCCCCTAGGGCAGGAACACCGCTGGAATAAAGGAAATGATCATTGAAACCTCACAGCAGTGAGAAGATTCCAGTCAAGAGGAGCCTTCGCGTTTCGTGGAGGAAGTCAGATGCAAGCTGGACCTGGAGCCGGAGGGTAGTCCTCTGGGATTGGGGACAATCATGTCAGAGAACTAGAGAAATTTAGCAGTCCTGGGGCAGCCTCTGGATTGAGTTCGCTGGAGCAGAGCTGAGGGCAGGGGGCAGAAGCAGTTCTCGTGAGGCCCCACATGTTAACGTCTGTGCGAAGCTTCTGACTCATGCCTTCACTTCAAGGTCCTGGATAAGGATTAGCTCTGGGCTGGAAAATCTAGTCACAAGACTGTCACATTCAGATCTAAGGGGCCCAGATCATCAAGGTTGCAGTGACTCACTTTCAAGTGGTCTAGATTCTCACTGGAGCTTATTCCCTATGAAAAGGAGGGCAAGGGAAGGGCATTTTTCTTCTTGGAAGACTGGACCCCTTTGTCTTCTTTGCATTGTTGTCTAGTTGAATACTCAAAATTGCCATCTTCTGGGTATACTCCGAATGCTCAGGATGGCAAGGATTGCTGTCCTTGCTATAGGGCGATCAACCTGAAGTAAGCCAGCTTATCTACGGGGGACCATTACTGTGCCTATTCTCACCCCCCAACGGTACCCTCCGTGGTGCACTGTGTGACCTTGTCTGTCTGATGCTGTGCCTCCACACAGGAGTGAAATTCTCCCTGTGTTATATATTCCCTCTAAGACACCTCTTAGAGATGCATGGCCATGGCCCAATCTCTTATACCTTCCGTATCCACCGGATTTTGCAGATATTAAGTATCATCTTAACAATATTCTTGAGGTGTAAATGTTTAAAGAGATCCTGAGTTCCTTGGAAACTTAAATAAAAATTAAATTTATGTTCGAGGTAGTTTTAGGGTTGGGTATTTTATTGTGTTTTAATTCTTTAAAATTTAAAACTGATCTATAGGATTTAATCAACAGGATATTTGTTTGATGAGAAGTCCCGTTATCTTGTTTATAAATAAAAGTATCCTTTCTATATTTAACAGCACTTGATTTTGAGGCTTCACTAAATTCTACATTGTTGTGGTAAGAAGAAAGGGACCAGTTTTGGTTTCTTTTTTTTTTTTTTTTGTGAGGACGATTAGCCCTGAGCTAACTACTGCCAATCCTCCTCATTTTGCTAAGGAAGACTGGCCCTGAACTAACATCCATGCCCATCTTCCTCTACTTTATACGTGGAATACCTACCACAGCATGGCTGTTGCCAAGCGGTGCCATGTCCGCACCCGGGATCCCAACTGGTGGACCCCAGGCTGCTGAGACACAGAACGTGTGAACTTAACCACTGCACCACCGGGCTGGCCCCCAGGGACCAGTTTTGAAGTTACAGCCAAAGATTAATGCTATAGGGAAATGGAATCAAGCTCAGAGCTGGCAGAGTGGACTGGACTGCAGCTTTATCTAAGAGCCTGGACCTCTAGAGGAGGGGATATGACAGGAGATGCGAGCACCATGTGGAGATTGGACTGGTTGACATTTAACAACTGTTCCAACCTTTAGATTAAGATAGTTGAGGGCTTCTAGTTCGTCTTACTTAGTTTACAGATGGGTAAACTGAGGCCCAGAGAAATTTAGTGATTTATCATGTAGATTGCAAATAGCAGAGCCGGACCCCAACTCAGGCTTGCTAAGAATCTGTGTTGAGGTTAGAAGGAAGAGCTCTCACCCTAAGCCTTTTCTTACTGTCCTGTCTGTCTGCATATTTTAACCCCCACCCCTGTTGGGCAAGTACTTTTGGTAGCTTTCTGTTCTAACTCATGGACTCTTTTTGTCTGGAGTCAGGATAAATCCAGGTGCTGCTTCCCAACCACCTCAGGGGGCATCTAAAGTTGACTCATAGCGAAATTTAGGATAATTTTGATGGTTACGATGCATTCCTGTTTGCTGAAGTTAGTTAGCTCACAACCTAAAGGCTTCTATCTAAACCTAGCTCATCCAGTTAATTCTCTTTGCCTCACACTAAATTATCCCATCTCTTCCTTAGGAAGGCAAGATAGCATTGCGGTTAAGAAACAGACTTGGTTGCTCATGGACTTGGGTGCAAGCCTCACCTCTGTTGCTTACTGCTTGTGTGATCTTGAGCAATACTTTTATTTCTTTAAGGACCTGTTTTCTTGTCTAAGAAAGGTGAATAATACTAACAGTAGCTACTCATAGAATTGTGAGGCATAAATGAGAAAATCCATGTGTCTAGCCCGTGATGCATGTTCAGTAAATGGTACCCGTTACTGTTTTGAGCTACACAGAGCTATGTCTTACCCTGTGTTTACTGACCCCTGTGTTTTCTTCTGCTAAGGTCAGAAGAAGGTGTGGTGTTAAATACTTAGGACTAAAGAGACTGCCAGGTTATTCTTGGGAATTAAAAGGTTTTAATTAAAATGAAAAAATAAAAATTAAAGAGTTTGGGGACTTAAAAAAAGCTTCGTTGTAAGCAATACTTCCCCAGCTTCACCGTATGTGTTGTAAAGATCATCAGATTTGTTCTCAAGTACAATCTCCATCAACAAAAAAGATAAGCGTCGATTTACTGTCTCCTCATAGGTTTTGCTTTGGTCCTACAGCCTCTGCTACTTGACCCTCGATTCCAAGCATTGCAAAGAATGGTATATTCTGCACATCTCAACAGCGGACTTAGTTCACCAGTGAACATCTTGCTTTGAATATACCCAGGAGTTTTTCTCAAGGGTTTCAGATTTCCCAAACCCACGGAAACAGAAAAGCCCTAATTGAGAGAGAGCTATCTACCGCAGGCAGCTCCCTTCTGCGGACTTTGTAAGGGTTTTCTGGCTTTGCAGATCCTTTTTTCTATTTTCCTTTAGAGGTTTTCTCTCTTCGTGATTTGCTTGGAAGGAGAGTTTGCCTCTGTGCCCCATCCTTGGACCCACAGGATGCTCAGCAGCATGGTGGTGGGAATGCTGATGTGGCTTCTGCTCCCGTTTTTTCAAACTACATTTGAGATACTCATGATTTAAAATACATCATAAGCAATTTCGACTTTATTTATATGGCCTTTTCTGCTTGAACCCAGTTCCACTTTGGGTATCCAATGCACAGGTTGAGAGATGATATTATATTGACTATTTGAAGGAGTACGTTACCTGCCACACTGAAAGGGCTCGGAGTCTGCAGGTTTGTAAGTGGACCTGCTGAGGAAGGAGGGGAATGAAATGGCATAGAAAAGGTTTACAAATTCTGAGATTTTTATGGATCTCCCACCCTTTAGGAATTTCCATCATTTTGATAAGAATATTCTTCACTGTTGGATTACCAGGAAGGAGGATGCAGGGAATTTTGATGACTCATCCTTGCAAATTATTTGTGACCCCCCCCCAAAAGTTTATGAGAACAATGTATTTGCAAAGACCCTAAATCAATATGAAATTAACTTAATTTGTTAACAGCTGGCATGCTTCCTTGTTCCTCATGAAATGAATTGTATGTGAAGATTTCCTGGGTTTTGGGGGGTTTCGTTTTATTTTATTATATAAAAAAGTCCTAGTTCTTTTCAAAAATCTAATTTCAAATCCATTTATGAGGGTTAAAATCATCATAAAAGTCAGTAGAGCTTTAAGAAAGAGTAGCAGACCTGATTAAGCCTAACGAACAAATTGTCCTGAAGATGAATTTCTAGTTCTGCCTTCCCACACTGGAGTTTCACAGGTCTCTTTTTGACAGTTGGTCTGCTGTAGAGAAAGTCCCCTGTTTCTAACTCATGTTATTCTTCCTTTCTAGAAACAAGCCAATGACCTTGTGAACACCCTGATGAAATGTACACCTCACTACATTCGTTGCATAAAACCAAATGAAACCAAGAAGCCCAAAGACTGGGAGGAAAGCAGGTATGTGAAGACGGCAGTGGGGGAGGTCAAAGCCAGCTGACGTGGGGCCCCAGCACATTTTCCCTCTGCTCAACATGGGCCATCCTGCGTCCAAGGCAGAGTCAAGTTAAATTGTGTCTCAAGTCCTTGTGTCTTAACTTTTTCAGGATGTAGCCTATATATATTTTTTTCCCTCCTTGTCTTTGCCTAAACTGCTAGCCGTGCCATTCAGTTCAGAATTAGCAATTTATAATGTTGGTCTTGGCTAGTCTGGGAGCAAATGGAAAAAAGAAAAACCTTAATACCGCCGAGTCAGGATGGTTTTAAAATTAGTTTGAGGCTCTGAGTAGACATTCTGAGTACACTCAGCTCCTCATTGGCACCCACAGGATGTGGCCTAGAATGCTTAGCTTGGGGTTGAAAGTGAAGGTCTGAAGCACTGGTCAAAAAAAGCAATCTGTCCTTCACTGTTGCTCGTGAGGATACTGTAGGCATACTGTCGATTCTGTGATTCCCCCCGAGGACTGTGTTGATGAGCAGAATGACTGTCTCTGGGAAGGAATAAGCCAAAGGGAGACATGGTGGCACATAAGCATGCACAGAGCCCTCTCTGCCCCGGCTTCTGAGGAATGCTGTGTCACTCTTCCTCCTACAACTGGCATTTAGGGATGTGGCCTATGCAGGATGGAATGGAGGTGTTAAAACAGAAAACGTTAAGATAATGACTAGAGAATATAGTTTTTATATCCAGCTGAGGGATCCAAACACACATTCCTGAGGCGTCACCCCACTGTCCATAGGAACATGGGAAGCAGGGCTTGGGAGGGACCTTGTGAGTGGCTTGGACTATAGAGAAGAGCCCTGCCATTGTCACCAGATAATCAAGTCTCTGGGTGCAAGCATACCAAAATGACTATCTTTTTTCTTTTCTCTCTTGGAGAAAAATAGACTCTTTTAGGTATCAAGTGACTTAATCAAGGTTAAACTCCAACAAGAAGACCAGGGTCCTAGCTGCTAATTACCTCCTCTGAGAGACATGTCTAGGTCCATTTCCCATCCTATCAGCAAGATCCTTTCTAACCCATGGCAGACAGATGAACTTGATCCTTTACAGGAAGGAAAAGATAAATAGTGAAGAAAATACCCAAGTTCGGACATTCACTGTTGCAAGTCCTTCTTTGTATTTTCACACATCGTGGTGCAGCCCAAGTCTGTTTCCCACCTTAAGATGCTACTGGGGTGTAGCAGCCTTCCATTTAGGCAATTCACGATATTCTGAAAAATCTCATCAATAGATGAGTGTTCCTAAAGCATCCTTTCTATTGAATTGCGGAAATTTTTCCATTTAAGGTAACTAAGGTTCCTCTTACAATATCATCCAGGAATGACATTCGGGCTCTGATGAGGAACTCACTCCTCCTGGGTCATCAGTCCACCTTTGGGTGACTCTTGCTATTAGGAGGCTCTGTAGTCCTTCTCTAAATCAGTTTTACCCTAATCCTACCTCTCTAATGTGCTGCAAGAATAGTTCTCCTGACTTTTCCATTTGGCAGCTCTTCTGTCAGTTCAAGGCAGTCATCGTGTTTCCCTGGAATCTTCTCTTCCACCGGCTCATCACTCTCAGCTCCTTCAGCAGTTCCTCTGAGGGAACTGCACCTGGAATCCGACCGTTCCCCTCCTTGGTCATTCCCCTGGATGGACTTAATTTGCCCTCTGCTTTTCTGAAATGTGTCACTCAGTTTCTCCTTTGAGGCCTAGAGGGGAGCAGTATTGTCACCTCTTCCCACCTGAAGATAGAAAATGTCAGTTTCTTGCCTTCCTACACTAGTTCTCAAGCTTGAGCATGCATCAGAATATCCCCTGGAGGGCTTTTTAATCCTCAAGATTCCTGAGCCCCACTCCCAGAGTTTCTGACTCACTGGGTCTGGCGTGGGGCCCAAGAATGTGCATTTTTAAGAAGCTCCCAGATGATGCTAGTGATGATGGTTTGAGCCTCATACTGAGAACAGCTGATCTAGAGCATGGGGCTGGACTGTGGTTTGGAAAAATGGAATCCTGGTGTTGGCCTGTCACTATCTAGTTTGAGTGAGACACTTCATCTCCTCAGTCCTCAGTGTCTTCCTCTCTAAACTGAGAGGGTCAATCCAGAATGGGATCTCCTTCGTCGGACAGAAGAAACTCTCCCAGGTCTGTTCCCCCATGTCTGTCAGCCTTCTTCTGCCTGTCTCTGTATCACTCCTACACTCACCCCCTCACACGTTCACACACATGCATATCACACTCAGCTCTCATGCACACACACGCGCGCGCGTGGAAGGATGGTGTCGTAGGCAACTTCAGAGAAAAATCACAAGAGTCTTGGTAGCAGAGGTGTTGCTAAGGGGTGCCTTAGCCCGCCATTCCCCTACTTCAGACTCCACCTAGCTTCCTTTCCCCAGCCTTCCCAACAAACGTGATCTTAAATGAAAACGTCTCGCTCACCCTGCAGATGCACTACCTCCCCAGCACTCTCCCCTACCCCACATAGATTGCTCTGCTCAAAGTTTCTCTAAATAGAGAGATTTTGCAATAGCTACAGGCTGGAAGTTCCCCGACCCTGATGCTACCTTCTCATAACATCTAAACTGATTCATTGGAATATCAGAAAATGGAGAAATTAAGACAGTGGTACATTTCTTCAGTAAAACTTCATAGAATTTCCCCATGGTGTTTTCCTCTTTTTTAAAAAAAAATCATATCCCTTATTTGAATTGCAGGAAGGAATTTCATAACATATATTCATGTAAACTGCTTTTAAGAAGTCTAAGGTACTCGTTGGTCAAGTGTTGGCTTCCATTTCCAGCAGGATCGCTTCCCGGGACTCTCCCCAACCCTCCTATTCCCGGTTTGGTTTATCGTGTGACAGATGGTTTCACTTCATCTGTGAGTGTGGAGCGTCGGAGTCTGTGAAAGGGCGGTGCGCTTTATTGGCGGGGATTACACGGTCAATTGAAGTCCTTGGTGGACAGGGTTACTCATTCCACAAGTTTATAGGGTGTGGTTTATTTTTCCTTTCCTGTTGGAAATGTGTTTTTGTTTGGCTGTGGCAAAGTTGTCTGCCCCGGATTCTGAATTGCTGCCCTAGCCGAGCTCTCAGGCCTTGACCTACTTGCATTAATGGCCAAGGACAGTGGTGAACAGGACTCCCTGCAAGGAGAGGAGATGGCACAACTGATTGCCAGTCTGGCTGATGTTTACTGAGGAAATGACAGTGCTCCAAGGATATGGAGAAATCACCTTGGATCCTTTGATTACATGAAACTTTAAACATGACAGAATTTGCTAAACTAGTTGTCCTGTTGAAGAAAATTCCTATGAGAAAATTTCCTGATGATGGAAGTCATATTGAATGAACAATGTTTTATCATGAGGCATCACGTTTGCCTATGTGATTCATGGGAAAGGAACGTTTCCACTTGATTTAATGGGTGATGTGTGCCCTGCCTCAAAAGTTTGAGGTGAAGCCAATATTTAATGAAAAGTACTAAAATGAGCAAATATCTAAAACTGGGAACCTCGTGGGTACTTTTTACAGTAGAGAAAAGGCCAGTGGTGAGTTTCAGATTTGGAGGATGAGAGAAAGGAAAATTTTGGTCATGCGTCACTTCATGACTGGGATACGTTCTGAGAAATGTATCATTAGGCAATTTCGTCGTTGTGTAAACATCACAGAGTGTACTTACACAAACCTAGATGGTATAGCCTACGACACACCTAGGCTATATGGCACAAATCTGGTGGGACTACTGTTGTATATGTGGTCTGTTGTTGACTCAAATGTCATTTTGCAGCATGTGACTGTAATTATTTTCTTGAATCAGATTTCTGCCCCTTTAGTTAACCAGATTATGTGTCAAAAATCAGATGTGGATGTTGAATATTGGTTCTTTATCTAAAGGCTTTTTAAAAAGTTACTTATCTCGAAGGGGTTGACATTTCTGGAGGCTAGTTCAAGTAAGACCAGCTGGACTTGAGACGTTTCAAGCATCACTCACTGTGTGACCTCGTCCTTCCCAGGGCAATCAAGGTTCTACCCTGTCTTTCAGCTTAATTTCCCACCTCGTCCTGTGCCCCTGCCTTTCTCTCTTTTGCACCTGGTGAATTCAACTTCGCCTTCCAGGCCCAGCACGTCACCACTTCTGGGAATCCTCTCTCTATAAAAAATCCATTTCCTTCTCTAGTCTCCTTGTCCTGATTTACTTATTGTAGCTGTGAATATGGTAGAATAATAACAGCCTTACATTGGCTCATGCCGGTAGCTGGCTAAGTCCTTTATATGGAATGTACTCAACTAGGACGAAAGAACTAATGTCACCATCCCCATTTTACGAAGTGGAAACTGAGGCTCAGAGAGGTTACATAGTGGCAGAGCCAGGGGTGTCCTAGGAACCTAACTCCAGATCCTGGCTCTTGACCACCATACTGTCTGTGAGGTCTTCATCAGGAACCCTAGCACTGGCCTTTTTTGGTATCCCTAGCACCTTGCGTAGCGTGACTCATAGTGGCACAGAGTGGATGTCAGCAAATGCGGGGCTTCGTTGGAAATGATGGGTTTCATGAGAGCCTTTCTGAGGAGACAACTGTCAGGAATCTGTGAGCAGCTGTAAGGAGGGTGCTGCTAGTTGCTTTTCAGCACAGCAGACTCGTGAGGGGCCGTTCTCTAGAATCCATCATTAGTGCAGTTGACCCTAAATGTACTGAAGGGGGAGCTGCCTCCCTGCCCCAGCACAATCGTGACGTCCCATCTTCAAAAGAGAGAGAAAGTCTCCTTATTTCTCATTTTCCTCAAATATCCTCTTTCCAAATGTCTATATTCAACCAACCGGCATAATAGGCAGCAAAGGCCCTATTTATCTCCCTGGAGTGGACGATCAGAAGCTAGTGTCCAGGATCTGTCACTTGGCTTCTAGGACCCTGAGCTTCTCAGCAAGGGGTGGCTTTTCGCAATTCACATGTCTGTGCACCAGCCCAGATGCAACAGGCCTACCAAACCAGAGTCTCCAAGGGGTGGGCCGTGGGCCATGGGGCACTTTCTTTCTGAAAATCCGCTGTGTTGTGAGAGCGTCGGTCTACTGCTACCCTGCATCCATTTTCCAAAACACACCGGTAGTTTTTACTATTATAAAAACCAACTAAAACTATAATTTACATATATTTTTTAGAACATTTTTAACTTAGGTGTTTGAAATTAATAGTTTTATATACCTTTTTTACCTTGTATGTGAAAAGCCTAGAAATATACTCTCCTTAGCTCTAGAATCACGATTGAACTTAAAGTTGATGTTGAGAACAGCTCTAGCGTCATTTAATTCAAAAGTTAAAGAGTTCTTTCCTTTAGTCTTTTGAAAAACTGGTATTTTTGTTCATAATCTGGGTGATAGGTAGTAAATAGCTTTTTATTTTACTATTTTTTAAGATAAACATGTCAGGTCTCTTCTGTAATTGCTGTATTTCACAATAAAATATTTTTTTAATTATTATTATGTAACCTGAGGGTCAGCTCAGACTCTGAACACTATAAATTGTAGTGTTTTCAGTGTGCTTCCCTGCAGCTTGCACTGGGGGTTTAGGGGGATGGGAGTAGGAGAAAGGATCACAGAATTATCAGCTAATGTCCTGGCTCCATTTTCTCCTTCATAGGGTAAAGCACCAAGTCGAATACCTGGGTCTGAAAGAAAACATTCGAGTGAGAAGAGCTGGTTACGCCTATCGGCGCATCTTCCAAAAGTTCCTCCAGAGGTAACGAACCGGTGACTGTGGACGCTTTTGTTTGAGACAGCTTTAGTGAACCAGATATAATTTACATACCGTACAATTCACCCACTTAAAGTATGCAATTTGTTGGCTTTTAATATATTCATAGAGTGGTGCGTCCATTGCCACAACTAATTTTAGAATGTTTTCATCACTCCAAAAAGAAATCCCACTTCCCTAGTTGTCACCCCCACTTCGCCTCTTGCCCCCTGAGCTAGGCAAATACTTCTTTCTGTCTCTATAGATTTGCCTATTCCAGGGATTGCTATAGATAGAAACATGGAATATGTGTCCTTTGTGTCTGGCTTCTTTCACTTAGCATAATGTTTTCAAGAGTCATCATTGTTGTACCATATACACTGATTCCTGCTCTTTGCCAAATAGTATTCCATTGCACCAATACTCCAATGTATCATATTTTCTTGTTCATTCAAGTGATAGACATTAGCTGTTTCCACTTTTTGACTGTTATGAATAATGAAAAATGCTGTTATCAACATTCACATACATGTTTTTGTGTGGACATACGTTTTCATTTCTCTTGGGTATGTACGTAAAATTGGAATTGCTGGGTCATATGGTAACTCTATGTTTAACCCTTTTGATGAACTGATAGTTTTCCAAACTGACTATACCATTTACATCCCCACCAGTGGTGTTTAAGGGTTCTGGTTTATCTGCGTTCTTGTCAACATTTGTTATTATCTAACTTTTTGATTCTAGCCATCCTAGTGAGTATGAAGTGGTATCTCATGGTGGTTTTGATTTGCATTTCTCTGATGGGAAATAATATTGAGCATATTTCCACGTGCTTCTTGGCCATTAGAGAAATACCTGTTCAGGTCCTTTGCCCACTTTTTAATTGGGTTGTCCTTTTATTATTAAGTTGTAGCAGGATCTTTTTACTGTCATTTATTGTACAATAAATTAGTAGCCACAAGTATTTGGTCTGTTTAGTGTAACATGTAAGTTCAGAAATTTGTGATAATTGTGACACGGGAAGGGCTGGGTTTAACTTGACTGAGCAAATTAATAGTATGAAGACAATTTAGGAAAATATTTAACCTACTTAAGAAAACAAGCATAAAGTATTTAACTTTAAAATTTTGTACAGTCCATATATAAATTTTAACTGATTTTTTATATTTCCATTAAAGTGTATTTGGCAGGACCTGTAGTTAAATTGTTCTTATTTTGTGTTGTTTTTGAAAAGGATAAAACTTAGTGTCCTTAAGATGTTACATGGTTCTGACTTCTCTAATGATCCTTTTCTACATCGATTTAATTTCATTTAAGAAAGAAGGAAGTCATATTCAGCATTTTAATCGGAAAGTGCTTATGTCTTCCTGGTATATGATACAGAAACAGGATGTAAGATTTTTTTTTAATCTCAGTTTTATCTAACAAAGAGATAGCAGGCTAAAAAAGAGCTTAAGTACTGTCTTTGAAATCCAGGACTTCTGATAAAGTAGTTTTTCCTTCGGGGCTGTTGTTATTTCTCGTGCCAGGAGACTGGGGTGGCTGACCTACTGGTCATCAATGTGGGTCGTCATATGTGGAAGGTCATTCACGTGGAAGTTCAGGAGTGCTTAACAAAAGGGTGGATCATTCCATACTATAAAACCTCATTGACTCTGTCCCCACACATTCCAGATTCCTGCTAATTTGGGAGGAAGGTTAGACTAGGAATAAAATTCACCCTCATGGCTCTCTGCATTAAAGGGGCCACTACACCTTTAGTATAAGTAGAGCCTAATGAAAAGAAGTATTTAGGAAGCTGAGAGAGTAAATTTGTAGAGCTCTTGCATCATCATAGCAGCATCCATTTGCTGATATACAACTGAGATGTTAATTATGAAAGACTTTGCTTTTCTTTAAATAATCAATAACGCTATCTTAGAACAAGATTTCTCAACCTCAGCTATTAACGTTTTAAGCTGGATGAGTCTTTGTCGTGGGGGCCATCCCATGTGTTGTAGAATGTTTAACAACTTCCTTGGCCTCTACACACCAGATGCCAGTATTTGCACCCCCCGAGCTGTGACAACCAGAAGTACATCCTAGATGTTGCCTAATGTCCCCAGGGCGAAAGCCAGTTGAGAACCATGGCTTAGATAATCATTAAAGTTTTTGCAAAACTGCATTTCTTTGAAAATACCCTTTTTTAATTAAGAGGGAAAAAATTAAAAACAGAATGAAAAGTATTTCCTCCATCTTTCCCCAATTCAGAAAGGCTTGCCCTCAACCATTCTGAAACTTTTATAATTTTATTCTGCTTCAGTATTTTCCCTACACTTAAAAACTATTTGATACTTGCAAATTCTCTCTCATTGGCATTACTATTGAAAACTGATCAGATATTTTAAAAAATCTAATCTCAGGGCTGGCCCCATGGCACTGTGTTTAAGTTTGACGGGCTCTGCTTTGGTGGCCTGGGTTTTCAGATTCATATCCCAGTCACAGACCTACACCATTTGTCAGCCATGCTGTGGCAGCAACCCACATATAAAGTGGAGGAAGATTAGCGTAGATGTTAGCTCAGGGCTAATCTTCCTCAGCAGAAGAAAAAAAATCTAATCTTGATTTTTTTTTTTTTGAGAAACCAATTCTGAAAGACCTCCTTCCTTCCATATTATTCAAAAACAAACAAACCAACAAACTTGACATTATTAGCAATGCTGTGAACTCCAGTGCACTGAGGAGAGCAGGAAGTCTGCGCTCTCCTTGCAGAAATGTCTCAGGTAGCAGGAGCAGGCTGCATTACTTGTTTGCAGAAGCTTCTGAAATGAGCTGTGACATGACCCCTCATTAGCTATACTATCTGGACCTCTCTCAAGTGCCATGCTAGCTCTGTGACTCCATGCACAGTACTTTCTTCTGTGCCTTACACAGAGTAAATGTTTAGTGAATATATATCATGCCCTGTACGTTGAGGGCCTTTCATTGAAATGATTCTATCCATAGGTGCCTCCCTTCTTGGCTTTCCTGCTGTGGTCTTTTCCTTTCAGAAGAGACAAATGGGCGGCCCTGTCTGATAAAAAGCAGGCTCTTTTGATGTTGTCATCCTTCTTTTGATTTGAGAATACTTGGAGGAGAATAAAAATAAAAGTTTGGAATGACACTTATTTTTCAATAGGAAGTATATTTTTAGTCTCCCTCTCAAAAATGGCTGGAAAGCCACATCTGTCAGTGGGCAGGGAATATTTCTCTGGAGACAACACCATTTTCCATAAGGTGTGTGAGTCTAGGATCCTGGTCATGTAGAATTGGTCCAGAGTCTGCCTCTTACTGTCTCATCCTGTGATCTCCTGTGAGTAATTGAATCATCTCTTGCTTTTATTATCTCCATGGCTGAGAGAAAAGGCTTTGTTTATAAAGTTGCTTTCTAGATGTCCACGGAAGGGCTGCCAAGTAAGAAACAGAAAGTAATAACTTGAAGGGAAAGGATGTATTAATACCCAGCACAACTATCCACAGGTGCATGCATTCTACACCCATCCCTGGGCAGGAAGCCCACAGGTCTAAACAGAGCAGTGGTTCGGACACTACCTAGAGCTTAGAAAATAGGAAACAGGGGCTTTTTGTGTGTGTTTATTTCCTCTCTGAAAATGCTTTATATTTATTAAAGTCATCCCTCTTGACTGAGAATTGGAGACTAAAAATCAAAAGATGCCTTAATTTGCTCACCAGTGGGCCATGTGCTCTTGAAGTAAATCCTGCACTGCTCTAAGCAGTAGAAGGAAGACCCCTCATTCACCACCTGCCCAATGCAACTTTCATGCTTTTAGAAAATGATAAAAAGTTGTTGGAAATGGCAGCCACCTTGACTCTCAGCTTGGGAAAATATCTGCAAATTCTTAGAAAACACTTTCTGAGCTAGGCAGCCTGTGCTCCTTACTGTGGTTGGGAGAAATAAACCCAAATGTGGATTCTGATTCTTAGGAAGGTAAATGTGATAGGGACATAAGACATTTGCAAAATTCATCTTGTAGCACCATTTATACTTCCTCACAAACACATTTCCCTTGACCTTGACCCAGCTCTTCAGAATGTGGAGGTGGAAAAGGGATGCTTGTGAGGAAAGGCATTCCATGTCCTGGGCAAGAAAGAAGAAAGAATAGGAAGATCAGGAAAGCCTGAAGTGTGGAGAGCATCCCCCTGACCTCCAGGATCTTTGTGTGCTTAATTCCAGGTGCCAATAGCTGGAAGTCACTGGGATCTGGGCTGCCTTTCCTCTTAGGAGGAAACATTAGATTGGTCAGCTAAGAGCTAACAAGGAGCCCACCAGTCCAAGGGCAGGAAAGAGAATTCCAGGCAGAGGAAACAGCCAGTGCAAAGGCCTTGAGGTGACATATTGGCATATTTGAGTCTTAAACTGGAAATACCTCATGAAAGGCCTGTAAGCTGTTATCCTCATCTCTCCAAAATTATTACAGGCATCAATTAGGCAGTGCACCATTGCCTTGTGCAACCTGTTCCCACCAGAGTATCCTGGAGAAAGACGAGTGAACTGGATGTACTTACTATGTGGGAGCATATTATACTAGAAATATGCCCTGGTCTCTTGGGTGGGATACAAAAGGAAGTGAAGAGGATGCATCAGCCTTCGTGAAAGCCCTTTAAGGGGACCGCTACAAGTGGGCCATGGCCGGTGAGCCCTGGAAATGCCAGGCCATCCCCATGTCTTACCCAGACCCTCACTATAGAGAAGGGAGAGAGAGTCTCTGTAAAAACAGGTTCCTCGCTGTCAAAAGACAAATGAGAAATACAGGATTATTTTAACAGGGGAAAAGTGTGAATTGCAAAGAGCTACCTATTCACAGTTGCACAATAAAGATACTTTATCATTCTTGATTAGCTCAAGCCAGGCAAAACTATGCTGTTAGAATCTTCACCTTTTCTTTCTCGCCCACACCCTGCATGAACTTTTCTCCCTCATCTGTTTAGATTGCCAGTACCTGTCTGCTTCCTCACCAGGTCCCCCAATGGTGTCTAGAAAGCTTCTGCTGTCAGTCATTTGTATGTGGCTTAATTTGTTTCATTGACTTCATTATGCCACATATGAAATGTATTCCTGCTAACGTATGGCTTCAAATAGGCATTTTTGTTTTTAAGCTTTTTATCTCTAATTAGGGAATAGGAGGATGCACTGCTCCAGGAAATTTACGACATTATCAGGCAAGACGTGGATATTGGGGAGGAGCAGAGAGGGTCCAGAGAATCACCTTAGTCCAAACCAGCTGGCCCTAAGGGTGGGATCATATCTGGTTCTTTCTTCTTAAGGAGCCCTGGGTCCCGAAAGGAGGGCTGCTCTTCTCAAGGGTTCCTCCTCTCTTGGATGCCATAAATCAGTCTAACCCTCATAGTAGCTTCTGGGAACAGAAGAGGGTCCTCTTCTCCAGAGGCCTGGGGCCCATTTACTGCCTGTGTTCTAGATGTGCCTGCTCATAGCATGCCTTCCAACTTCTCACCCACTCTCTCCTTCTCTGATTACCCCTCCTTTCTTCCTTCCTTCTTTCCACCTGAAGTCTTTGGTACCTTCTGTATTTGACATCCCAGAATGTACTTCTCTCTCCTCTATTATGTCAGCCTCTTATATAATTCTAGTGTTTCTAACATAGATCTGTGTAGTAGACTGTATAATCTTTAAGAAAAATATTTGCATATAAACCAATCCATGGCTTCTATGTGGTGCTGTGAATAAAGGACCGATGGGGGTTCACATCCCAGCTCTGAGCCAGCTAAGAGCCTTGAGGGAGTCTCTCTTATTTGCCTGTGTTTCCTACTCGCAAAATGGAAAGACCAACCCAATCAGATCGCTGTAAGAATAAAATGAGATCATACATCTAAAGCACCAAGAACAGCACCTGATGCAGAGGGAGCAAATGTGGGCCATAATGTTAGTTATTACTGCTGTTTGCCAGGCATTATGTAAGGTGCTTGGTGTGCAGGATGAACCCACAGCTGTGGCACTCACTCCTGGAGCTCTTGTCCTCATGGAGCAGGCATAAATTAACCAAATAAGCACAAACATGAATTAATTACAAATTATGATACATGCTCTGAAGAAGAAGAAAAATTTTCTATGAGAGAAAATAGCAAGGGGTGATTTTTGCCTGGAGGGTCCAGAAAGATCTCTGGAAGTGTTCCTGAAGAGGAGTCCCCCTGAGCAGGAGCAGCCCTGGGAGGAGTTTGGAGAACAGCACATGTAGTAGAGGGAACAGCATGGGCAAAGGCTCTGAGGAGGGAAGCAGTGTGCAGGAAAAGAGGCCCTCCTCCCAGGAGCACAGTGAACCAAAGGGAGAGGAGAGGCGAGATTGAAGAAGAGCCGAGAATAGCCAAGGACCCGATCACCAGGGCCTGGTGACTCGGGATGCACAGAATCCCAAACATGCAAGTTGATACATAGTAATAATAATGGCTGCTTATGGGAAGCTGTACAAAATTCTTTGCATTAATTGTTAAGTGCTCTGGGGAAATCAATATTGAGAAAAGACCTTTTGATTTTGCTTGAAGAGTGTCGTTGGTGACATTTCAGCAGTGCTATTTTTAGACAGTGGTAGAAAGGAAAAGCAGACTTTCAGCAGGGCGTTAACATGGAAATGGTCAGATAGGGACGGAGTAGGAGGCAGCCCCGAAATGGGCATCCCAGACCCAGGGGATTTCTGTGGTCATCGAAGGCCATCCCTGAGCCTGTGGATGGAGGGGAATATCTCACCAGGACCCCAGTAGCACTTGGTGCCCTTGAGGGGTGGTCCAGTGTAACCCTGACCCTTCTCTCCCTAATTGTCCTCCCAGGTATGCCATTCTGACCAAAGCCACCTGGCCCTCGTGGAAAGGAGATGAGAAACAAGGTGTCCTCCACCTGCTGCAGTCCGTCAACATGGACAGTGACCAGTTCCAGCTTGGGAGGAGCAAAGTGTTCATCAAAGCGCCTGAGTCTGTGAGTGCACGGCCGCCCCTCCCCTCGTCTCCTCTGTGCTACCCCCACCTCCCTGCAGCTCCTCCGCTGGTCCCCTGCCAACAACATGGCTGGCTTCTTTTTCTTATCATTTGGCTAATGCCTTAACGGGCATCTCCTCCAAGAAGGCTTCCTTCTGCTCCCAATCCAAGGGTAGGTCCTTCCCTACACCCCTGCTCCCCGTCACCTTCAGGGCACTCAGCGTGTATAGAGGTGTCATCATATGATGCTTTCTCTTCTTACTTACTGTATCTCTCCCATTCTAGATGACCATCTCCTTGAAGTCGGGCACCCCTGCCTGTTTCTATGCCATTGTATACTCAGAGCTCACACAGGGAGTGGCTCATAGGAGGTGCCTATAGGTATTTATAGTGTCCAGTAGTGTCTAAGCTAAAAAGGGACTTCTTTGTCCCACAAAGGAGGCTTAGGTAAACCTACATCCTCACCTGGGTGATACCAAACAGGTCATTTACATGCAGGCCCAGGCTTCCTCCTTAAATGCAGAGAGAACCTAGGGGGTGAGAATTCCTAGGATTGTACCTTGAAGACCATGAAGGAGTCTGGAAAGGACTGTGAGGAGACAAATAGGTAGGGGGAGAAATCTCTGGTTTATAGAGCATGAATATTTACCAGGAAGGAATTCAAACATATTCATTTTTCAATTCACAAACTTACTAGATCTCTACAGATTAATTTCTAGGAACTTCTTTATGTTTCCTAATGAGGGTGTGGTCACTGTAGGCCTAATGAATGTCCGTAGGAAGATCTCAGTTTGAGCAGGAATCCAACACAGCCCCTCAGTTCTTCTGCCCAACTAGCTCTGGGGCTATGGAACAAAGACATTACTGTTTAAGTTGGAGAAACTGCTAGAACTAACCAAGTTTGACATCATCATTTCTTGAGATTCCTATAACAATCACAAGACTCCATTTCAATTGTCTATGGTAAACTTGGCAAAGTTAGTCATCAGAGCAAGGGGAAATAAAATGAGAACTTGGAGTAATAATGGAAACTTAAGGCAAATCCTGGCCTCGCAATGAGTTTTCTTCTCCTCTAGAATGGAGAAGAATGGAGAACCTTACAGCTGCTGTTCTGCCTGCCTCATAGGATCAGCCTGAGACTCAGAAGTGAATATGGCTATAACTGAATGGCTTTATGAACCATAAAAATTATTAAATAAATAAGTGGCACACGTCGATAGAACCCATTTATGAAAAGTTTGTGGTAGCATTTTCCACTTTGAGTTATTTGTAGCTTCACAGCAATTTCATTTCCAAATATAAAATGAAAATGTTGTGTCATACACCATTAAGCATCCCACAGAACAGTTCCTGTTCTTTCTAAAACGGGATGGAGTGATTTATCAGTACAATGCAGCTCCTCTGTTGTTTTATACCCACTTTTGCTTTTTCAACTTGCTAAATTTTCACATATAATTAAAAACAGCTTCAATGTTTTTCATTCTTTTTTTTCTGATTCAGTTCAGCTTTGAGGTTTTACTTCCAAAATTAACATTTACTTTTGGTTTTTCTTTTCCTTTCTTCCTCCCAGTTGCTTTATTACCGTCACTTGACTCTCATTTCCCCTGTCTTTTCACACATACACACACACTCCACTACTCTCTCCCCTCCCCCATCACTCATCCATCCACACCTAGCCTTGACATTGCAAATACTTGTACAAAAATTGGTTTTTAAAAATCCACCTTGTGATTTTGCCTTGGCTTTTACAGGAAATGCACTGAACACACAAAATAACCCATTTGCTTTTAAGAACCCACGTTAGACATCAGACACCAAAGGGTTTGGTCTTGTGTATTTGTTACATGTGTCCATGATTTTTTTCCCCCTCTCTCTCTTTTTTTCTTGAACCTCCCTGCTTTCTCACCCCCCATGGCTTTTGGAAAGAACCTAAAACCCAACTAATCTTTGAAATAGTCTATAGGATGTTGGGAATTGGTTGTTTCTTCATCCTTTCTGAGTCACAAGTGTGTTTTCTGTGCCATTCCCAAAATAGTTCTGGGAAAGAAGACGAAAACAAGACTTACTCAGAAACCAAACACACAAGATAAGAAACACCAACGAATATTCTTACAACAGGCAACCGCAGGGCTCAGATTTTAAACATTCTGTCCAGTTGTTAAACCATGTATTCCCTTTTGTACTGAGAAATAAATGCCTCATGCCTGTTGTATATGGCACTGAAGGCTGTGGATTGAAGTGGCCCCTCCCTTGGTATTTTGAGTTTGAGATCTTTCTGCACAGCTGGGGCTGAGAGAAGGAGAAGCTGAGTGACAGGAGGAGATAGATGTGACTCCTGAAGCTAGACCCAGATAAACAGAGACCACAGATCAAGCCCAGCTTCCTTCAAACCACATTTGCTTGTTTACTTCTGGAACATTTTTGCAATGGCTATTCATCCTCTTTACTTTGGATTTTCGTTGGTTTCTTTTCTTTTCTTTTTTCCTAGAGAGTCATGTGAACCGCTTCCTAGGTGAATGGTAAAGTTTCGCACCATTCTGCGAGTTGATCAAATGCCGATTTACAGAGAAAGACTTTTGTGTCAAAGTGAGGAAGAGGCTACAGAGCCTGAAAGACCTTGGTTCACTTTCCAGCCCCACCCAGGCTTCGTTCCAATTTTCCCATCTGTAAAATGGAGACACAGAAATATGCGGCTCGTGTAGGTGTTGAGGGGTTGAATGATATAGTGCATATGAAGTGTCTAGGGTGATTCCTGACCCATAGTGGGTACTCGGTACATTACAGCTCTTTGCTTTCATCTTCATTATTCCAGAGCTTCATTGAGTAGGATGCAACAATTAGTATTAATTGTTAAAATGGCCTGAGTTTCAAGACCTGCCAGTGTCTGATACGGGTCCTTAAGCAAAAGTGTCTCAGCCCCTCTTGGTGAATCCAAGTCCTCACTAGCACATCGTAGGTCCAACTCCGGTCACTGTGGTTATTACCCTCTGCCCAGTGACACCTTGGGGAATCCTATGAGGCAGGAAATCTATACTTTCATGGTACTGACAGTAAGGCAGTCCTCCTTCCACAGCAGCACAAACTCTGCTCCTGCAAAAGCTGGAAAATTCTATTAAGAGGCTTTAGGTAGCACAAAACAATAGCCTCCACCAGCTCATTCGACCTAACCACCTAGTATCCTCTTTGGACCAGGGTGGGGAATAAGTGGATGAAGGTTGAGTCACTCATTTGATTCTCACCGGGATTCTGAGCGAGGTAGGGCAGACACCATTAAGGTCCAACTGAATACTCTCAGACCCAGCTATTTTCCATTATGTTTTTTTGTTTAAAAAATCTGTAGATACAAAAGTTATAGTGATCCTAAACAACATGCCCTAATAATCATTTTTTCACATTTGTTTATGAGTCTGAGAAGCTGCTTTCCACGTATGTCCTTGACTAAAATCGAGTGTCCCTGAAATAACCCCAAAAAGTGATGCTCAGGTCTTGTGAATTGGCTCACATTTGTCTTCTCTACGTTCACAGCTATTTCTTCTAGAAGAGATGAGAGAGAGGAAGTATGATGGGTACGCTCGAGTGATACAGAAATCTTGGAGGAAGTTCGTAGCCCGGAAGAAGTACGTCCAAATGCGAGAAGAAGGTATTTGAGTCATTTTGTTTCACACGCTTAACAAATCTCAAGAGGAATTTAGAGCTCAGGTGAAGTCACAAGTTCATTTGACTTTGCATATAATGCTGTGTGTTAAAAACCTTGCGTTCAGGGGCTGGCCCCGTGGCCGAGTGGTTAAGTTCTCGAGCTCCGCTGCAGGCGGCCCAGTGTTTCGTTGGTTCGAATCCTGGGCGCGGACATGGCTACTGCTCATCAAGCCACGCTGAGGCAGCATCCCGCATGCCACAACTAGAAGGACCCACAACTGAGAATATACAACTATGTACCAGGGGGCTTTGGGGAGAAAAAGGAAAAAAAAAATCTTGCATTCATTTAGAGCTTCTCTGTGTATTTCCACACTAAGTATTTCCCTCCTTTCTCTGGGGAACCAATCCCTCTCCTTTCTCTGCGCTTCTGGGAATTGCAGCCTCAGACCTCCTGTTGAACAAGAAGGAGAGAAGGAGAAACAGTATTAACAGGAACTTCATCGGGGATTACATCGGGATGGAGGAGCACCCGGAACTCCAGCAGTTTGTGGGCAAGAGGGAAAAGATCGATTTTGCAGACACAGTGACCAAGTACGACAGGAGGTTCAAGGTGCGTGCTGACCTCCTGCCTCTGAGAGTTCACCGAACAGATTCCTTAGTTTTAAAAATCACTCATAATTGTGCTTTTCTTATTACCAAAACAGAACATGTTCATTGTAGAAAAACTTAGAAAATACAGATAAGCCAAAAGGAAAATAGCCACCTATACCCAGAAAAATCGCTGTCAACACTTTGTGTGTAGAACTTTTTTATACAACATGCATTTGTATATTTAATTCTACAAAAATGAGACTACATTCCGTGCTGGTTTATGTCCTGGGTTGTTTTTTTCTTAAAATATGCCAGGGAGAACTTTCCAGATTAAGAGATATATCACTATAATTATTTTATTTAGCTGCATCATATTCCATTCAACAGATGCTTCACTCTATTTTTAACCATTAATCATTATCCATTTTTAGTGGGTTTTTTGTTTGTTTGGGGTTTTTGTTTGTTTGTTTACTGTCATAGAAAAGGTTACAGTGAGCTTCCTTTCACACATATCTTTGTGCATTTGCGGATGCTTTTGGAATAAATTGATAGGCGTGGAATCATTGGGTCAAAAGATTCAGAATATCAAGCAATACTGCAAAGTGTTCTTACCCGTCGCACCACCACCAAAGGGACAGCTGATTCTTTTACTTTCACCCCTTCCCTTAGACTCTTTTTTTTGCCCAGTAAGATCTTGGCTCTAATGAAATCTGCAGCCACAGTAGTTCACAGACCCAGGAAGAGCTTTTTGTTTGTTTGGATTTTGGTCAGGAAAAAAAATGAAATAAGCAAGGATTCATATAACAAGGAAGATGATGCTATTTTGCTGAAACCAAATCACTCCTTACAGCTGCTCTGCTGGCAGATTTGAATGCGAACATGAGTAACTGGGGCTCTCAGTAGTGTTTGGGTATAAGGTGGTCGGTAACCCACATATTCCAAAGTTTCTTTTTATTAGATTTTTAAGTTAGTCACTGAAATGAACATTTACCGATTTCAGAAAGTAAAAATTTCGTGGACTCACAAAAAGCATCTACATGGACACTTGAGGGATCCCTGGTTGAGAAGCACGCTCTAGTAGATAATATGGTAGAGTCACCATATGTGTTGGTTTGCCTGGGACTGTCCCTTTCCACCTGCTGGCCTCATATCTCACGTGGATGCATGTGAATTTGCTATTTTTGTAAGTCAGGAAAGTCAAACATCAGCAATTTCATACATGTCAACCTAATAACCATCAACAATGCCCTCTTTCATTCTTAAGGGACCTGGGTAGATGATAAATGGCATGGGCATACCAATGGCAGTGAAAATTTGCTACCCAAGGCAGTGTCCCTTTGTCTGGTGACAGATGCCCATTGTGTGAACAGCTGTCACTTTGACTTGTCCGCCACTTTCTTAAAGCGCCTCTCCTTACAGGGTGTAAAGCGAGACCTGCTTCTTACTCCAAAGTGCTTGTACTTAATTGGACGAGAAAAGGTCAAACAGGGCCCCGACAAAGGCCTCGTGAAAGAAGTGCTGAAGCGGAGAATAGAGGTGGAGAGGATCTTGTCCGTGTCCCTCAGGTGAGTGGTGAGGGGATGGAGGGCGAGGAGTCCCATCTCTTCTCGACATCACCATCCACTATTTGAAGCACAGCCTGGAGCAAGGCTCAGGCAGCCTCCCCGATTGTCAAAATCATGATGAAGAGAACAGAATTTCCTCTTCTTCCCAAGGAAGACCTGACCCTCATAGGTCTCAGGGCGTCCTGAAAGGCCAGGAATGAGGTACCAAGAGAAGATTACCGTCTGGTCAGCTCCTCTAATCAAAGGGTACCAGATCATTGTTTCCATAAAATTTGAGAAACAAACTTAGTATTTGGAACAAACAGTATAATTTCTCTTACTGAAGTGGGGTCGAAGGTCCAGAACCATGTCTCCCCAAGCCCACCTCAGCCCCTTTGAAGACCTAACCCATATTCCCAGCAAAGGCCCAGGCAGAGGTGGCCATTAGGTCATCAGGATTGCTTTTTAGTTTGCCGTGATTTCTGATTGTCCTGGAAAGGAAGTTTCCTTAGGGTCCTTTCTGCCTGTTCATGCAAGGGACGGAGTACAAATTGGTCTCTATAATCTGTAGCCCTGGAGTCATCGCCAAATGCTCCCTTCAACTCCAAGTTCACAGGCAGAGGCCCTTGCTCTTCCTGTCAACACTTGGGCTTTCAGTTGGCAGGGGGACGCCTGTGCGGGAGACTTCCCTCAATCCTCTAGTGCTAAGAACTCCCAGACTAAGTCTGCCCTGAGGAGAGCAAATCTTCCCGGTCCGCGGGAGGCTGAGGAAAGAGGAAGAAAGGCTCCTTTGAGCCCAGTACCTTCCTTCTTGAGTTGTGGCCCTGGGCCCTTTTGAGAATTCCGCTGCCTTACCCAGGACAAGCTTTGGGCTGCCATTGCGTTGAAAGTAGTGACGTTCTGGTCTCTTGTGAACCTGGCTTACTGGAATTGGGACACCTCTCTAAACTCTTACTCTGCACAGAAGACAAAACTGCTGTGCTCAGGACAAAGCAGGGCTTTTTTTGCTCTGGCATCTGACCTATCAGGCTGGAAATCCTGGCTACGGTGTGATAATCCAGAGCAGGTTTCAAGTTATGTCCATTCTTGCCTATGTCACTGTGGTTTCTGATTCTACCTGTTCCCAATTTTCCTGGATAAAGGGTCAGGCAGTGCTGTGAGGTTGAGTGTTTAAAACATTGCAACTCAGGATGTGGTAAAACTTCTAAGCAGATGAGTCCATCAGCAGCCTTCTGCAGCCCCACCTCAGGTAGGTCTCGGCGCCTTGGATTTCAAGGGAAAGCTCTAGCCTCTAAGACCTGGTGTTCAGAAGGTCTTCCTGAGCAATTTGGCTTACTGGCTGGGCCACCATCTGAGTTGGGTGGCCTGCTGGCCACACTCTTCCAGCTAGCTGTGCTGTGAGGCTGCTTTTGGTGTTCCGGGGAGCCCCACTGGAAGCTTCGCTTTTTTTCTTGTATGGGGAGCAGCTCTACCTGGGCTAAGCTGGGTTGGCTGAACTGCCCTGTGTACACTTGACAGTAGCTGTGGAGGATAGCCAAGGAGTCGCAGCTCTGGGGCGCATCTGCTCACTCCCTGAGGGGGATTGTTTTTCTGTTCTTATCACCCAGGTCTGTCTTCAGCCTTCAGACCGTTCCAAGAGTGCTTGGTCATGAACAATCATAATATATCTACATTTCTATCAGGCGCTTTGACTCTTTGACACTGTCCTGTTGATCAAGTCCTTGAGGCTTATCCAGGTTTGGGATAGTCACAGTCAAATTTTTTCCTTCTGTCTTTTTTTCTTCCCTCATAGCCTCCGGGAATACAGTGTGTTTATCACCAGCTTCTTTTTCTGCTTCCTCTTTAGTATTCACAGCCTGGACATTTGCTTCCTTGTGGCCTTTCCTTTTTAGAGGATGTAATAAAATGAGGTACTTAGCCTGAAAGTTGTTCTGGCTCTAGGGGAAAAACTAAGAGGCTGAGTCATCCTAACTTGTGATCTCTGCGTGTTGCAGTTGCTGAGCGCCACACTTACCAAGACTAGTATTGCTCCCTCATTTCCTTTACCCATTGGATGTAGGCCAGTAATCTAAACCAAGCTAGGAATGCCACCAGACGGGTGATGTGTGTGCCGAGTCAAACCAAGAGTAGAAATGGATTGTGGTACCAGACCACCAAATGGGTGTGTGTATTGTGTTCTCTGAAAATATTTCAATACTGGGGTAGAGAAAGATCTTAATGGTCGTCTTGCACTTCAGGAAAAAAAGTTGTAACATCTGTATGTGTTTTGAAGGCTTTAGGAGGCTTACTACTTGACTGTTAGCTGGACTGATCACCTAATGGCTCCTTCTAGTTAAGACTATCAGAGGGTCCTACCAGCTTGATCTTTCAGCCCATCTCTAACTCTTCTAACTACCGCCAAAGCAAAGTGGGCTCACAGCTCCCTAGTCAAACCAACCAACCATATGAAAGCAATCAATGAGACGATTTGGGAAATGCAAGCATGACTAAATAGTTGATATGAAGGATTTATTGTTCATTTCCTTAGGTGTGATGACGGTATTGTGGCTATTTTTATTTAAAGGGGCTTTATCTTTTAGAGATACACACTGAAATATTTAAGGATATAATAATATAATATTCATATTTTGCTCTAAAACAACCTATTTTGTCTGTGGAAGTCGGAAGTGGAAGTCGGAAGTCTGGACATGTAGATAAATATGGTTTTTTGTGGATTGATGTCTTGAAACCTTCTGACATAGAGGTTCATTCTGCCATTCTACTTTTTTTATATTTGAAATTTTCCATAATAAGAAGTTTTTTCTAATCCTCTAGTAAACATCATGTTTTTAGAAGTCTTGACCTTTTATGAATACACTGAAATATGTCTCGTTGAATTATAGTTGAAATGTAAAAAAATTTTTGAGTTACATGAAAAAAATAGGGTAGGCTCTAGCTCAGAGAGATATGAGGACTGCAGTTGCTGAAAGGGACTCTTGGATAATTTGAACAGGAAAAATCCTTATCTAAAAAAAAGTTAGGCCAAAACACTGATGCCTACAGTTCTGCCTTCACTGGGACTTGGTGAGAATATCAAGAGGTGGCACACCACGGTACAGTGTGACATGGAATTTCTGAGGTTCGGGGGACCTGCTGATGGACGGCCAAGCATCGGGCTTCGAAGGATCCTTCAAGAGCTGCTTCTTCTCTGAGTACTGACTTGGCCTCACTCTTATTTGAAAAAGTCGATTCAATAGAAGGGTGGCCACAAGGTGTAATAGCCTATGTTCTTTACTCTCCTCTTGCAGGCGATGAGATTGGTACTGTAAAATCTCATATTTGGGGCTCTCTGATGGGGCTTCTCATTCCCGTAGCTGACCGCTAGAGGCCTAAGACCACAAGCTACGTGGCTGCCTGTCTGGGTCAGTAGATTTTCCAATACTTGTATGTAATTCAAAAAGCAACCGCTAAGAGGCGGCTTTAGACAGAGGTTCAGCCCCCTTGGTCATAAACTTCTTGCCTAAAACATTTCCTTGCCCAATTGCACTCACCTCTGGCAGTTAGAACAGCCTGCTCAGCTGACCTGAGGCATTTCTGAAATCTGGACTCAACTGTGGCCTTTGGGCTTTGGGAACCTGGAAGTTGTCAACATTTTTAGACTGACCACCTGCCTTGGGTTCAGCCCTGGGATTCCAAGGTGAATGAGACGTAGTCACTGCCTCAAGGAGCTCCTCGCATTCTGGAAGGAGGAACAGATACCTGAGTAAACATGTGCATACAGGTTACAAGTGCTCAGAAAGTGACGTTCAGGATGCAAAAGACAGGAGGGAGCCTTCCCCCTGGGGGTCAGATGAGGCTTCTCCCGGGAGGCCTGTGGTGAGGTCTGACACAACATATGTCTGCACTTTCTCAGAGAAATGAGGGAGGATCCAAAACTGGTGCCACTGGTTTCTCTGAGTGGTAGAATTCTGGGTAAAGTTTATTTTCTTGTGTATTCACGTCTGTGCTTTCCAGTTTACTAAAAGGAGCGTTTATTTCATAATCAGGAAACATTTTTTAAAAGCTTAAATAAAGGCAGGCCTGTCCTTGGAAACTGCCTTTTCAGCTTTAAAAAAAAACTTCTTTAAGACTTTACTCAGTGTTTTGTAACTAACGTGTTTGCGAAGAAGATATTGGTTAAGGGAGCAAGACAGAATTTTCTAGTGTTGTCAGCAATACAACAATAAGCCACAAAGACGAGTGGATAAATAGCAAGTAGAGCCAAACCAGGGACTAGTAAGGCTCTTTCAACACAGGAGACTGAGTCAAACATCTGTAAGGAATTGCAGCTTGAGCGTATGAACAAGACGGGGTGAAGTCCAAAGATAAGTCTGACTTTTTAGAATAAATAAATGTAAAAGCTTTGTTTTCAGATCTAGGAGCATGGGCTGAAGAGGCAGAATGAGCTGAAACTCTGGCCGGGGTGAAGATGCTTTCACTGACCCCTATGCCTGGGTCATTGAGGGAGGGGTTACTGAATTTGATGGTTGAAGTCAAAGTGTCCAAACATTCTCTTCTCGTTTCCAAACTCATGCTGATAATTGACCTTGAAGTTTTGGCCTGCTTGCTTTTTCTCTTTATGGTAATGAACTCCTAATACATCTAAGCACATTAACCCGCTCAGGGTTACGGGTGTTGTGCTCATTTAGCCCTGTTGAATAATCGCCGTTCCGCCTGAAGTACAGCCAGGCAAACAGACATGTCCAGGCCTGTCAGAGAGCACTTGGAGTTAAGCAACTAACACAGGAAGGAGTTTCATTCCTCACCCCACACACCAAAAAGCGGTGCCTCCTGTTTGACTCTTTCCCCATTGCGTGTGCTCCCTTGCTAAGGCGGCAGTCTTCTTATACCACTGCTGGAGTGCTTGGACTCTATTTCATGAATCCCAAATGACTTGGGGGAGCAGCTTCTCCATAAGTGCCTTTTGGAGTTTTGAATTGCTGTAATTGAAGTAATTAAGACAATTCCAGAGTTTTCATCTGGCCAGAATCTGGAAGATGATAGTAGCTTTGTGGTCACAGCTCCTGAAGCATTATTCTCAACCTTTTGGAAATGATTCCAATTCCTAGTTTGGAAAAGTTTGTGGTCAAGAAAGTACAGTGGAGCTTGTGAGCTGTCCTGCAATACCCATTCTCTTCCTTACATATCAATAGGTGGCAGCCTAGCCAAGGACTACGTTTCCCAGGCTTCCTTGCAGCTAGGTGCAACCATGTGACCCACTACTGGCCAATGGGTTGTGAGCAGAAGTGACTTGTACAACTTCCTAGTCATAAGTTTAGTGGGAAGGAGTAGGTGCCTGGCTCCCAGGCACTGTGGAACTGTCATGTTGTCCCTCAATTGCTTTTGCATGTGCTGTTGAGTGACAGAGATAAAAACGCTATATTGTTTAAACTACCAGTTGTCAAAATCTTCATCACAACAGAAAAACTTATAACCCAACTATCACAAGTGTAGGCAAGAAGCATGGTTGTGATGTGGAGATATCTGAAAATAGACTCTTGAGTTAATAATAGTGACCAAGTGCTGCACCCAAATGGCCATTATTTGTCCAAAAGCCGCTGTAAAGTATTCTGATTCCACATGGAAGAAGAGCTCTTTGGGTGCTCATCTTCAGGAAGCAGGCTGTGAAGAGCCCAGCTCCTCTCCCTGGTGCTGGTATCTCGCTGGTAGTTGACTCCACTCCTCCCCTGTGGTTTGTGCATGCTGCCATTCTGTGCCTTTGCATTCCAACTGTGCAGTGGTCCTGCCTTTGACCTTCTTTCTCCTGTGGATTACCAAGCTCCTTTCCTCTATGACAGCTGAGGGGTTGAGGATGCAGGGAGACAGGCCGTGACTATAGCTCCCGGCTCTGTCAGGCTCAGGTCATTAGCTCGCTGCCTCAGCCCAGAGAGAGAAGGTTCCTGACAAGCCCGGGATCATCCACCAAGGCTCTCTCTGCCCAAGGAAGACATCTGGTCTCCAGGACTGCCCACTGTGACCTTGTCATCTTGATAGGACTAAAAAGAGAGACCACAGGAGTTGCAGTTTAAATATTTCAAATTCTACACAAAGGAAGAGTCCCTGGTCTCAAAGATTCTCTCTACTCTGGTCCTCCATATGATCCACTTGCCTCACCATCTGGCCTTTTCACAGCCACAGTAATCCTACTGGTGCCCCGGTACCAGGAGCCCCGAGAGCAGACCACAGCTCCTATGTGATACAACACAGCTCTGGTTACTAAGAGAACCATGGCTTTGGCACATTCTGCGCATGGAGAGATTAAAATGTTACTTTGGTCAGTTCATTGAAGGAGATTCACTTAAATTGTGTTTAATGCCTGGAAAAATGCTTATCATCCCTCATGAAATGTCATTCTTCAGAGGGTTGTCTTAGATATTTGACAGTGGTACTTGGAGGTACTTGTAAATGTGTATATTATGAAGCCCTTGGAATGGTGGCCTCCTTCAACTGAGCTATACATCTAACAGCTAGGGAGTAAAAAGTCTCAATTATACATGTGTTGTAGTTTCCAGGAAGTCTAGCTGGGCCTGGAGATGGAGCTGTGTCTAATCACTCCCCCTGAGCACTGAGCACTTTCTCCATGACTGGGTTTCCTCGGCCTCTTCCTTCTAAGCTCCCTGCAGCTCCTAACATTCCCTCCTCTCCAGTCCTGAGTTTCCCCACAGCCCAATCCCATCCAAACATGCAGTTCCCGCAAAGCTGTGTGCTTTCCCCGTCCCGCGCAGTTCACCAGCGGGAAGGTGATGATTGCGCCTGCTTGCTGTGTGTTCACCTGTCCTGTGTGCCTGTATGTCGGTGCGGTGGTGCATCCAGCAGCACCTGGCACGCAGTATAAGCAGAGCACCACATCCCCAAAGGCTCCTAATAAGTGCGTATGAAGCCCAGGCCCTTGGCTTCCCTCTGATCACTGAGCTTACGGTTGTTCAAGTTAGGGTTTATTACAATAGCTACAAGCATATCATAAATTCTGCTAACTTGGAGCTTAGAGGACTTGTTCATTTTCAGCCACGTTCTATTCACAGCATTCTGGATTTTTGTGATCTTAAGAACACAGAAGTTGAATTTGAAAATGGATTTTTCTAAAATACAGACTAAATTGTCCTTAAATTCTTGATTTTAAAAATCATTTGGGAAAAGTATTATAATTGTGATTTTGCTGGGCTATAGACTTCCTTTGAAAGCAGATTTCAATGACTTTATCATGTAGTTCGTTGTTGTTATGTTTGGTTTTAAAGATTCTCTCTTACAGAAAGACTATAGAAGCCTAGGACTATCTTACAGGATAAATAAATGAGTGAAAAAAATAATGGAATAAACATAAGTGCAACCTGCATTAAGTCTTTCCAATCTCTTTGCAGTACTATGCAGGATGACATTTTTATTCTTCATGAACAAGAGTATGACAGTTTGCTTGAATCCGTCTTCAAAACTGAATTTTTAAGCCTGTTGGCAAAACGTTATGAGGAAAAAACTCAGAAGCAACTACCTCTGAAATTTAGCAATACGTAAGTTGAGAACCGGGGCCCAAACATCTGAGGGAAACTAAAAGGGACCTCACCCGTGGGGTCCAGGCTGAGAGGAGAGCCTGTGGGGTGGGGTGTGGGGTCTGACTGGCTCCAGTGGCTTCAGTGAAGCCCAGCCTCGGGTGCCTCAGCGCCCCCTGTGGACTCTTAGAGGCTGAAGAGGACAGCCTGGATGGTGGTCACAGACTTTGAAAGGGTCACTTTCACATTTCTGTGAAATAATGACTTCATCAAATGGTGTATTTTATCATTTGAACAAAGGTCACCAAAGTGGGGCAGAGGAAAGCCAATTTTTATACATCATCAGCAAAAGAATATTTTATTTAGCAGAACAAATAGAAAGGGACTAAGGCTGGAAGAAGAAGAGACTGGAATAGGGGCTTAAGTTCCCAAGATGTATGCATAATAAAACCTGTTGGTGGGCCATTTGGGGACTTGGGTGCTGCGATGGCCAGTCTTGTGTCTCAACTCACCTTCATTTGTTTTAGCAACATGGCTTCGTGGACCAGATATTTCATACTGTTGAGCTCCTAATCTCATATTTGCTGAGTGAGAGTTATTTGGCTTTTCTTCTTAAATTTCCCCATCTATAAAATGGAGGTATCCTCCATCCCTTCCCATTCATGAGAATGAGGCCAAAGTAAAGCCTTAGTTCATGATGAGGGACACTTACCATAACTAATGCTGCTGTGGGTGCAATGAAATAGATCCTGGTAGCAGCATGAATTCATTACAGTTTTTCCACAGAACAATTTGGCCATCCGTACCAGGCGCCATTATTTGTGTCTGGGAATTTGTGATAAGGGAATAACTCAAAAAAAGGATGAATGTGTGTAGCCAAGCCACTCAATAGAATAATAGGCAACTACTTAAAATTATGGTTTTCCTGCCTTATGACATGAGAAAATATAAGCTCAAAAAGTAGAATGTGGAATTTCTTTCTGTAGGCATATAGGCAATATGAAAAATAGACACTGGCAGAGGAGTTCTAGAGTTGTGAGCACGCCTCCATTCTATTTGGGTTTTGGTTGCTAGTGTTGTCTTTTTCCCTACCTGGCGGGGGTGGGGGCGGTGATGGAGCAATAGAATGTAATTAAATAATAGCCACATTCTATGCTAAGGAGACACAGACTATCTTGAGTCTGGCATCTCTCAGTCCTCCACAAACACAGTCCCAGGGAAGTCAGAGAGGGGCACAATGACACACCACAGCAGTGTGGCTGCAAATTGTCCCCATCCTTCTGTCTCGCAGCAGTCCCCCCAGCGTCCACCTGACAAGTGACATTGGCACCTGTGACGGGCCCCTCCTTCACCAACTGGTTTCTCGCAGGTGCTGGATCCCAAATGCTTCTGCCTCTGGTCAGTGGGCTCACCCTGCTGCCAAACCAAACCCATGGATGTCATACCCATGCCCAGGGCCCTGTGCTGGTTTGATGCTCTGGTCCTGCCTCGTTTTTGCCCGGCAGCAGAATTCCGTACTGGGGTCTGTGAGCACCATTGTCTCTCTCCTTCTTTCCGACTTGTTAATTCCAACAAATATGCTTGTCGCAGGCTTGAACTCAAGTTGAAAAAGGAGAACTGGGGTCCCTGGAGTGCAGGGGGCTCCCGGCAAGTGCAATTCCACCAGGGCTTCGGTGACCTGGCCATCCTCAAGCCCAGTAACAAAGTGCTGCAGGTCAGCATCGGACCCGGGCTGCCCAGGAACTCCCGTAAGTGTTCCACGGGTCCCAGGGGCGGGCCGCCACCTGGGCTTCTGGGCCTTCCTGCCTGGCCCTCGCTCACCCTGCTGCAGGCCAAACTCTCTCCTCACCAAACACTCGTAACCTGTGCACAGATCTGCGGGGCAAAGAACCAGTACACTTAACTGCTTCCTGTGGCTGGGGTTTCCTTCAGACTGAAACGTTTCAAACGAAACCAACATCTGGGGCCGGCCCGGTGGCGCAGCGGTTAAGTTCGCACGTTCCGCTTCTCGGCGGCCCGGGGTTCGCTGGTTCGGATCCCGGGTGCGGACATGGCACTGCTTGGCAGCCATGCTGTGGTAGGCGTCCCACGTATAAACTAGAGGAAGATGGGCACGGATGTTAGCTCAGAGCCAGGCTTCCTCAGCAAAAAGAGGAGGACTGGCAGTAGTTAGCTGAGGGCTAATCTTCCTCCAAAAACAAAAACAAAACAAAAAAAAAAACAAACGAAACCAACATCAACGCAAATGGGCAGGTTAAACCTTTCCGAATGATTTCGTAGTTATGTATGGTATTCCAGGCATTACAATATTAATTGTGTTTAAAACCAATCAGTTTGTTGGCTTCCAATTTCCCAGCCCTTTCCAGTTGGATCTTATCAACAATACAAACCTTATCCTTCCTGTCCATTTTAAAGAAATTGACCACATTTACCATCTCCCCACACAGTTTCACTATGTTGCTGTGCATCAGATCTAATATCTCCCACCTCCACTTTAGCGTGCTTCATTAGAAGCCTCACATGCACTAACTCACTCCTTAGTCTAACTCCTTTATTGGCCTTTGATTCTTTTTCTATTTATAACTGACATTCATAAAATTGTATTTATAATGCACAGTATAGAGTAATCATATATGCTATGTATTCATATAATGTAGATATCTTCATATAATTTAGTCCATGTGTATGATCAATGAAGAGTATATAGACAGGCCTTTATGAAATCTATCTACCAAGGTAACATTGGCATGTACTGTAGCTCACTAATACAACACAGACAAATAGCCACCCAGAAAATGTTGGTGTATGTCTGTGTATCAGTTGGTCCTTGCAGAAAACAGCCAGCACATTTAGGTGGGATTTTTTAAAAGACCTTTAAATAAAGGGATTCTTTACTGAGATGTGGGCAGGGTTAAGGAGACAAAGTGGGGACCCAGGGATAAAGAACAACAGAACACCATTATTACCCCTCAACCTGAAGAGACAGAGGGAGGAAAGAGTTGAGCTTAAGGATACAGGCAGAATAAGTACCCTGACTTCTCTCTCCTCTGGCACTCCAATCTCCTGTCAGTGCCTCCCACTGGGCAAACCCAACTGGAATGCAGAGGCCTTGTGGCCCAGGTGAGCCCAGGGCACAAAGCATGGCAAAGAAGGGCTGCAGATAACCAGAGGATGTGTGCGACAATGTTCAGTAGCCCCCAGAGTGGAGCATTGTCTAATACGGTGTTTTGTGATGTCTTCAAGGGAGTCCGGGTACCGAGCAGATAACCCTCAGCAGGTCACTTCTCCCTGCCCCAGGGCCTGAGACCAGCTCCTCTGCTTTGTGCTATTCACGCCTTGTCACTTCCTGCCCTTCTCTATTCTTCAGCCCTTCTTTTTATAAGGAATTCCCTCTGCATCGCTCTTCCTGCTGGTTTAATCCTACCTTCCTTCCTGTCCCATTTGAGACCTTAGCTTATTGTTTTCCTTTCCAACATACATGTCTCTGCAGAGATCTCATGTGACCACCAGCGGCCCTGCGGCCCCAGCCCTAATTCTGGCCCACAATGATGTTTCATTTAGCACCAGCTTGTTTTCTAACTCTTCCTTTCTGTGTCAAGGATACAAGTCTGCTTCTACCCTTCCTGGTCTCTGTTTAACTGGAAGACTCTAGAACACAAACTCTTGCATGAAAGTCTCTTGACGTAGGCAGATGTGCAGTTGATGCTGACATGTGCTTCATGCCAGGGACCATGACGTACAGCTCACATGTTCAACTTCTGTGCTGTGTTCAGAGCATGAGTGCAAACATTATAATGTCCCATCTGTCTCATTTGAAAGTCTACAAAACTAGAAACACCTTTGTAAGATCATTACTATCTCTTTGTAAAGCCGTTGTCTCTAACGTTTCAGAACTGTACCTCCATCAACATATCCTCCAGCCCCTCCCATCCAGCAGCTACCAGGATAGTACTCCCCTCAGACCTCCCATCCCCGCTGCAGATCTGATGGGGACCTGGATTCCAAGCTTCTCAAAAGTTTTCCATAAGCAGAAACCAGCAGGAGCTGTTAAACTAACCAGTGGTACTGACTTTAACTTTCTCTTGCTTGTGGATTTCAGGTCCTACCAGAAGGAACACCACTCAAAACAGAAGTTATCCCAGTGGGACGCAAAACGCCAACTACCCGATGAGAGCTGCCCCTCCGCCCCCAGGTAGGCCAAATGTGTGCCATCGACTGGGGCACTGATCTGGACCCATGACTTGTAAAATATATTGGGGAAGAAACCCATTAGCGAATAAATGCACACATATTCGCCAGCAGGAGCCATTTTAGTGTCAGATGTACTGCCACCAACACAAACGCCCTGCCTGTGACCCTGGAATTCAGGAAAATTGTGAGCTAGTGAGATGGAACGTTGGCTGAGTTAACGATCTGGATTTCATTACCTAGCAATATTACTCCCTTAGGAAAGGCTTCCTACATCAGTCAGAGAAAAAAAGAGTTCCTTGTCCGGGACAGCCAGAATGTGGTCAGCTTTTAAGCTGAAGGATGCTGCCTTTATGGAAAGGGGAGTTTGTCAGGGATAACCCCCCCACCACTACCCAGCTCCAGCCAAATACTGTGACAATATTTTGCTACTAAGAAGAAAAATTTTGTTCTTCATCAGATAGGACCTAGAAGAACTGCTCTAAGAATAAAGTGATGTCTGAGAGAAGAACAAAATGGGTACAAAAAAGTTTTTAGATCTTGTTTCATATTTCAGTTTTTATGATAAAAATATAGCATGCAGGTCAATAAAATCCAAACCCAAATAAATCTAAGACTTTTTGCCCTTAAAAATCTGTTCAGGGGGGCTGGCCTTAAGTTCACGCGCTCCGCTGGAGGCGGCCCAGCGTTTCATTGGTTCAAATCCAGGGCGCGGACATGGCACTGCTCATCAAGCCACGCTGAGGCAGTGTCCCACGTGCCACAACTAGAAGGATCCACAACGAAGAATATACAACTATGTACCGCGGGGCTTTGGGGAGAAAAAGGAAAAAAAATTAAAAATCTTTAAAAAAAAGAAAAGAAAAATCTGTTCAGGGTTTGAAGAACGCTCTCAAAATTCACAAAATGTTCTTTCCATCACTCACAAAATTCAGTTAAACAAAAAAAAACTGCCCCCAGAATGTTTGATTTAGTAAGTTTAGGATTCTACGTTTGAAAGGGTCATGTTAGGACCACGCTTGACTCAAATCATCCCAGACAAAGGAATCTTATTTGTAACAGTGTCCAAGATGAGCGGTAAAAAGCCTATTTTCTGTCTCCTGCTCCGGAATCTCTCAGTTGTGTGCTAAAATATGGCCACCTGGGCCTAGCAGTGAGAAACTAGTTCTCATTTCTTTTGGCATCCCCCTCCTGCCTGGCCAACTGTCTCTCCTCCCCTCTGCCTTTGTCTCTGAAGAAAATCCAAGCATGAAGGAACCTAAGAGAACCGATGTAGTATTGAGTTACTGCTTATGCTCTGGCCCCTCGTGCAAAATCCTGGCCAGACCACCTGGAAAGCTCATTTGCCTCGGCTGGGTTGGACAGAGTTGCCTCAGACCACATACCTGACCTTGGGCACAGCTCCCAACCTTCCTCCGTGACAGTTTCTTCATCATTAAAAGGAGGCAATTGGACCCAAATTCCTTAGCTCAGCACTTCTCACTCTGTCTGTGGTGAAAGACTGGGCTTGTTGATTTTTTGTTGTTGTTGTTTGTTTTTTCTGAATTTTCAATCTATCACAAACCATACTTTTGTAAGATAAATTAAAAACTACTGGAAGAATGGAATTTTAAAAGCATACAAAATGTAAGCCAAAATTTCTTATTATTAGGTTCAATAGACATGAAGTATGTCTGTGCAACTGCTATGAACGTTTCTAAATGTTTACCGTTAAATTTCTGAACTGATCGCAGGCGAGTGTGTCATGAGCCACGTGGAACTGGCCATCTGTGCCCCCTCTGTGAGAATCACAGGCCTCGAGCACGTCCTGCTCTGGCATGCCCTGCCCTATCCTGGGCAACCTTGGAAGCAAGTGGGCCTCACCAAACTCCTTGTTTCTTTAATGAAGAAATTGACATTCTGAAAGGTCGCATATCTTGCTGAAGGTCAACACAGCTATGAGAGGCAGAACCAAAACTGAAGTCCTAGTCCCTCTAATAAACTAAGGGTCATCCCGTGGGTACCAAAGAGTTCTCTTAATTCAGTTGGAAGAGGTTTTGTGGTGGGCTTACCAAGTGTCCCTTGGAGAGTCTTGTTCTCCTTCACTCTTGCCCAGATCTGTCAGTGGGAGAAGAGACGAGGGCTTCTTCATGCATAGCATGGAATGATAATGCCCTTTTCAGCCAAGGCCCATTGTTTGGAGCCCATCACCATAATCCACTTACCAAATAATGTGATCTTGACTGGAAATAGGTGTTCGGCTAAGAGAGCGTGCTCTATCTGGATTGATCCAACCAAAAGCCACATTTCTCCTGCCTGTGTAGAGTGCTCCCTCCACCTCCCACAGTGGGCTCCTGCAGAGGACACCCAAGACTGACCCCTTGAAAATGGATGTCCAACTGTTTAAACAGCTGCCTGCCAGCGCTCTTGAAGCATAATCTCATAATTTTCCTTAGACCCAAGAACGCGCCTGCCAACTTGTTGCAAGCTTACCTTTCCTTGACTGTGGGCTTTGAAACCCTAAACATCTGGTGATTCTGATGTCAGATTCAACAAGCATGTGCGAGGGTCTGCTAAGTTCCAGGCACTCGCTGGGCAATTTATAATGTATTGGCTCTATTCCACACAATATATTAGCGCTTATGCCCTCCATTTTTTCAGATGGGCAAACTGTGGCCTGGAGAAGTTAAGTAACGCTCTTGGCTAATAGATGGAAGAAATTTGGAGAGCCTTTTAACAAAGGATCAGAAAATTTAATCTTTGTTTTCTCCTCTTTTCCTCTCTCTAGGATACCATCAGAATGGAGTCATCAAAAACCAGTTTGTGCCACCTTCCCACGCTCCTGGAAACCAGCGGTCAAATCAGAAAAGCCTGTACACCTCCATGGCCCGCCCGCCCTTGCCACGACAACAGTCCACTGGCTCAGACCGGGTGTCACAGGCACCGGAGAGTTTGGATTTCCTTAAAGTCCCAGATCAGGGTGCTGCAGGGTAAGATTCTCTCCTCCAGTGGGGGAAGCTGGTGACCACCATCTCCATCAATCCCACCAACATTCAGGGATTTCTTTGGGGAGTCTGTGCATGATTCTCAAGTTCCGTTTTCCACCCACATGTTGTAATCCAGGAGCCAAGGCCGTGAGGCTCTTGGTTGGCATTTCTAAAAGTATGGCCAACTTGATAGCACACGTCTCATTCTCTTGGAAACATCAGAAGTGGGGTTCTCTTTAAGCCCTGAGATTTGATTACTCTGTGACTGTTTCTGCTCTCTGGCATAGTTGAGGGATAATGAGGTTTTTGATTTATTTCTCTGTCTGCATTTGCATAAACACAGCAGCTCAAAGAGTCATTAGAAACATTAAGAATAACATCCCAGCCTTCTGTGAGATGTAGATGTTTGCTTATGGATACAGATCTTCGGGGCTTTAAAATGAGGGCCTCTCTGCCTTTCTAGAACAGAAAATGAAGAGTGGTAAAAGAAACCCAGGTGTTTTAGCCTGAGGAAGTGAAGATTCCTGGAACTCTGTGTAGATATTCAAAGAGTTATCAGTGTCTTATGGGGGCTGACCGTGTCCTGTGGAGTCACAAGGCAGAGAGCTAGGGCCAACTTCAAGACAAGCAAGTGAGCTCTGCCAGGAGGTAGATTTTGGCACCAATAAAAGGAAGAGCACTCTAGTAGCCCCAAGACGAACTACCCTAGGATGTAAGGAGCACCTTGTTGCTGGAAGTATTCAGGGATAGAGTAGATGGAAATCCCCAGGCAGGAAGTTGTAATCTTGTCAAATATCAGATAAGGATGAGAATCCTGTTTCAGCCTCTATTACCTATTTAATATTGGACCTGCTACTTACCCTCTCTGAGCTTCATTTTCCTCATCCATACACCGATGTAATACCACCAAGCTTGCAGGGTTTTTGGGAGGACAAGAAATAATATACATAAAATACCTAGCACAGTACTGGGTGTGTAGGAGGCGGCTCAGTCAACTGGAGCTTGATGATGATGATGGTGGTGGCGGTTATGGTGACGGTGATGATGATACAACCATTATCTCATGGCAGTTGAACTAATGACTTCAAGGAATCTTCCAATTCTGTGTGATTCTCAGCGGTGGAGTAGTTCTGCCTGCTGAACCTGATAACGGACTTGCTCCAGCCCACTCTTCCCCTTCCTCATGCCCACCTCTGTTTTCCATTCTCTCCATGTCTCCAGAATGATAAAGAACTTTCCAGTGTGGATCAGGAGACTTGTGCACAAGATAGAGCAGTGCTGGGAGAGAAACAACAGCTCCTTCCCCTGGGTGGGGAGCCACTCATTCCCCTCCAGGCCCCATCATGAGATGTTTTCCCTGCATTGGCAGCTTCCTTCTAAAGACCACAAAGCTCTTAGGAACTTTACCATGTTCTCTGTTCCTTTTCCTCTGGCAAGTCTTAACCTCATTTGGGCTACAGATATGAAAGCACCTTAGTTTTATCCTGATGGCCGTCAGTAGAGTAGATACCACCCTTTATTAGATCTCTTCCTCCCCGCCTCCCCCCAGCTCTTGTGTAGTAGCTGTGTCCCGTCAGTCCTTCCCTGAGTGGCTCCATCTAAAGCAGTAGTTCTCCAACTTTAATGTGCACCAGAATCACCCAGAGAACCCGGGTGAGATCCAGTGAGTCCAGGATGGAGCCCAAGAATTTCCATCTCTACCAAGTTCTCAGATGATGCCAATGCTGCTGATCCAGGGCCCACATTTTGGAAACTACTGGTCTGACGGCACCTGTTGTCTGATTGATAAAGCTGGAGAAAGTTCCATGTAAAGGTGAATTAGAAGGGTGCTGTTGAGACTATGGGATTTTCACTCTGTAACCCAGACCTACACTGTTCAGATGGACGTACATCACTAAAATAAACAACCCTCCCTGGGCCAGTTTGATGTCCCAAAGTAGGCAGGGGATTAAAATTAGTCAACAAAATGCACCAAATCTCTTAGCTCTGGCTGCTAGCTTCCTACTTGCTTTGGTTTTGGCAAGCAAAACCACCTTTCCAGCCTGCTTTGCAAGTTACAGACTTGCACACCAGCCAGCTGGGAGCATCTGTCAGCCAAAAGCAGGCAATTTAGGAACACTGTGTCTTAACCGAGGCTGCTCCCTTCCAGCCCTCTGCTGCATGGTTCCCTATGTAAGCCTTAACAAACCCTTTGCCACCTTCAGGCCTAAAGATACGACATGATATCTTGGCGATGGCTATGAGGCCAGAAGGAGAAGGTACCTTCCACAACCATCTACCAGGCAGTTAGTTCTTCCTGACTGTCTATTGTGTGTAAAAATGTTGGGAGGAAGACTGAGTCCAGTAGCTACAAGAATCCCAGCCAGCCTCCTTTTTGTGTGCTTAAATCTGCTGTGGTACAAACATTCCTTAGGAAATCGTACTGTGGTCAAAGGGCTGAGCTTTTTCTTAGTATCTTTTCTTTTTCAAATACATTAAAGGTAAAAATTAAAATAATTTCTGATGTGGCCAGAGACCTTGGGCATGCATTTCAGGAGCCTTGTGGTGACCTACATTTAACAGCTCCTTTTTGCCAAGAAAACCTGAATTGCAATTATTCCACAGGAGGTTGTTGGAGCGAGTGGGGAGTTTGGGCATCCCGAGCTTGTACCTTTCCATAAACATGAACATTCTTGTAGACATTCCTGTATACGTCAAATGACCTACAAACACAAGATTACCACGGTCTTTCTCTCCTTGGGCTTTCACACCCTTGGGTGCGTCTTTCCTTTCCCTCTCCCACCCCCTCAATGCACTTTTCTTTATAGACGTATTTAGCATAAGCAATCATTTCTTTTGGATCCTGTAATGTAGATAAAGTCAAATGGTGTAATTAGCACTTCAGTTAATTCAGGAAAGTCTTTGTCAGTTTATTTTAGGTTCAGTCAGGGTGGTTTTTTTTTTGGTGAGAGCATGAAGCCTTCACTAAATTAATTACCATCCCAACTTGATCCTTCACCCTTGCCTTGCCACGTTTGTGACGTGGTGGCTATTCTTGTTGTCATTATTATCATTGTCCAAGAAAACTATGAGGGATGCAGAGGGAATCATTATCTTGCATACTTTTTGAAAAGTCTGATTCAGGTTAAAGAATTTTCCTGATCTTCAGGGAAAGAGAAGACATCAAGCAAGAATCGTATCCACAGGGCCAGCCAGGTGGTGCAGCAGTTAAGTTCACACGTTCCGCTGTGGCGGGCCAGGGTTTGCCAGTTCGAATCCCAGATGTGAACATGGCATTGCTTGGCACGCCATGCTGTGGTAGGCATCCCACATATAAAGTAGATGTTAGCTCAGGGCCAGTCTTCCTCAGCAAAAAGAGGAGGATTGGCAGCAGTTAGCTCAGGGCTAACCTTCCTCAAAAAAAAAAAAATATCCACAATTCATTCATCAGCCTTTGCTCTGACTTCAGAGGAACACTTGCTTTGCCAATCAAGGGTGCTTTATATATTCCCTCCTAAAACTGAGATGTACATAATCTACCTCCAGTTCGTTACTGGAAGGATTAAAACCCAGACTGGAAATGTCTTTTCCGTTGGCCTTTTTAATCCTGCAGTCCATTTCACGGGAGGACAACTTCAGGAAATTTCAAGATCCTCCAGAGATTAATCCAACTAGACGTTGGAGAAACAGAAAAATATTGAAAGTTCTCAGTGGTAGGGCTCCTGGCCATACCACAAAAGAGGGATCGATAGAAAAATTTAAATGCTGCCTGGATGTCTCTTGACAAGATTCTACTAATGGAGTCATATTTTCAAGGGGCTTAAAGTTTCCAACAAGTGTCCAAGGGCAATATTTCTCAACCCATAATCAACAGGAGCGGCAGCCGTATCCTGGCCCAGGCAGACATGAAGCTGAGGAATTCCTGGCATCCATTCCCACATTTCCAGTAATGTTTATAGATTCAACCTTTTGGAACAGAACATATTTTAAAGAGCCAATGAAATAAAATGCCATTATTTTCCTTCTTGGAATTTCAAGACATAAATTTCACATCTGCAGAACAAAGAAGTGATATTTAAAGCTGAATCCCAGCTCGCCTTCTCATAGACTAGGCACACCCGCTGCCCCGGGGGTGTGGGAGCTGCAGAGAAGTTCCCCAGAAGCGGCCTGTGGTGTGCAGAGAGCACGGGATTCACGCTTACACGGACTGGGTGTGAGTCCCAGTTCATTTGCTCGTTCCTTTGTTGATTCATTCATGGAATATTTACTGGGCCACGTGCCTTCTGTGTGGCATGTGCTGGGCACGTGGATCATTTGGTGAATTACCAGCTGTGCTGCCTCACGTTTGTCACTTAATTTTTCCACGCTTTGGTGTCCTCACTTGTATAATAGGGGTAGTAATATAATTTTAAAGCCCACCCCTCAGGCTTTCTTGAAGATTAACTAAGAGCTTTATAAACTATAAAGCACTATGCAACTTGAAAGTTTATTTTTTTACTTTTTTATTTTTTTGAGGAAGATTAGCCCTGAACTAACATCTGCCGCCAATCCTCCTCTCTTTGCTGAGGAAGACTAGCCCTGAGCTAACATGCATGCCCATCTTCCTCTACTTTATATGTGGGATGCCTGCCACAGCATGGCTTGACAAGCGGTGCCGTGTCCTCACCCAGGATCTGAACCAGTGAACTCCGGGCTGCTGAAGCGGAACATGCACACTTAACCACAGCGCCACCGGCCCGGTCCCTGAAAGTTTGTTTATATTTGTTTTTTTACTGTTATTCATGTGCTTTGGCCTTGCAGGGAAATACTAATATTCTACCAGGATTGAAAAGTGGGTGTCCCCAGGCCCAGTGGCTTTGCTCTCAAGAGCTCAAATCTCGGGCCTGCTTAGAGCTCTGGACTCCGTGGGGCTCCAAGCTTCAGGCATTGCTGGCTCAACTGGGGAGAATGGGCAGCCTCGGGAAGCCGACACAAGGGGCCCCGTCAGGGAGACACCTTCTCCCTCCCCCGCCACACACATACACACAGACACGCACGTAATAGCTGCACTGCTCAGTGTGGGCGCAGAGCAACGCAGAACAGAGAGCCATGAGATCGTATTGCAGCAGACACTAGCTGCATTGGGACAATGTAAACGAAGTCCCAAACTCCTCCCGCTGTACTATTCCACGGTCTTTTTCTAGTTAAACATGCTTTGCACCAATCACCATCACAACGCACATCCCGTGGAAGGCGATGGGCATCACCGGGAGAGAGCGGATGAACAAACCCTCACTTTCGAGAGCTGTGGTGTCATTGATGTCATTTGGGGTTTTGTTTTCTTGTGGGCTTTTGGCATCTTGTGAGCTTGGGCAGCTGTCCACAAGGGTTCAAATGTCAGTAGGCATCCTGATGTCTCAGGGCAAAGGCTCCACTCGGTCTTCCCCAGTCACTGAAGCAGGACTTCTCCGGCAGTGCAAGTTTTCACGAAGCAAACTGGAGGTGACGTGCTTGGTCCCTCGGGGAACTTGGTGGTGAGGGTCGTGCTGTGACTGCATTAGAGGTCTGGTGCCCTACTCAGAAAAAAGAGCCGCCGTCAAAGCAAGTTGCTGTAGCTCACCTTTGCATGTTTGTTTTCTTAATGGGGAATAGACTCAAGAAAGTGCTAAGTGGGTACAAATTACCCTGAAATGATGGGTCAAGTCTTGATAGGAAAACTAAATTACATTGTCCCAAAGTTACAAATCATGAAATTTTGGACTCGCTGAGTGATGCGGAGTTTTATAACTATATACTCATATAGACAGAGTGAATCTTTGTTGTTCAAATGGCAACAGGACAAATAACTTTGTTATTGTGAGTCTGAAATTCTTACTTCAACCCCCATTATCCTGATGGAATACTTGTTTTTATAACACAATTTTCAATCATGTAAGGTTTATTAGGAATACAAATATCATAAAATACCAGAGACACCAAAATTCTCGAAGTCCTGCATATCCATTACAAAACACTTCTGGGCAAAGCACTTTCAGATGAGTGCATGCAAGTGATCCCGGGAACAGTGGGGTCCTGGAGAACGACCAGCTCTCTGGGGATAGAAAGGCCTGAGCTGTAACATTTGTGAGTTTCTACCCTCACCAGGGCCAGTTTCAAGCTGCCAGCGTGACTACCGCTGGTCTCGGAGTTGGGAAGAGATGCGCCGTCACACACCATTATGTAGTATTCCCACCATACACAAGCAACAGATTAATAACTTCAAGAGCACTGATAGAAGTAAAATGTAGTAAAATAATTAGGAAGGGTTGAGTTGTGTTAATTGTCTTTGCGTTCAATATAGTTTAATCAATCCCAAGTGTATTCGATTTCAGCTTTAATAATAGCTGTGTTTGACAACTGACCCATGAAATCCCTGAAAGTGTGAGTCATCTCTCACGGGCTGGATTGAGCCAGCTCCAGCTGCCTGGGCACGAGGCTGTTGTCCATTGTGTCAGAAAGTCTGAGTCCTTTCTTCACGGCATTGACCAGTCACCCTTGTGGCTGCGAGTGGAGGGCTCCAGGCACCTGAAAGACCTCATTAACCAGTTTCTGGCAGCTCACAGAAAGTTCGTCTCTCTCCTCATTATTGATTACGCAGGATCGCCACCTAGTGATGCAAAGGAGATTGTCTGGGTTTGAGGCTGAGCCTGCCTGAAATAGAGCCGGGAAGATGGCTGTTCTCCCCGACTGTTTTCTGTGCTGGTTTCCAGGTCCACAATGTGGAGAATTGTAGAGACAGTGATGGCTGCGTGGGCACAGACTTCCTGTGTTCCGTGGTACATCTGAGATCTTGTTGAGGGCACTCTCTAAAGCTTTCTTAGAATTGGAGAAAGGACCTGGGCCATTACTGACTCCCGTTCTCACAGATGAAGACATTGATCCCTGAAGAGGTGAAGTGACATACTCAAGTCACATGCCAGCTGGCAGGAGAGCTGGGCCTCAAACCCAGTATGCAGACTCTTAAGCCAGCGCCCGTTTTCCTGCTGCACAGTGTCACTCCATCAGAACCTGCGGATTGAGGCCACACAGTGTTCCTGGGCCTGGTGCCAGGTCTGGGGGTCACAGTGGTGAGCCCAAACAGGCCGTGGAACCTACTGTCCTCATAGGGAGTCAGCTAAATAGTGACACAAGTGCCTTTACCCTGATCCCCTGCCCTGAGCAGGCATAGGCTACCAGAGGATGTGGCGGGGGACTGAAACCAGATCCAAAGGTGAGCAGGAATTAGCAATGCTGGTTGGGGGTTGGGACAGGCCAGGGGAGCATGGCCAGACCAAGGGACCAGAAAGGTCAGTGTGGCTACATCTGGGAGCCGTATGCATACGCCACGGTGCCATCCAATGATGAAACCAGCAGGAATTCCAGGAACCTGGATCAGTCGTTTCGTGGGAGTGTTGTCAGGTTAGATGATGCGATGTCTGTGAAAATGCCCAGCACAGTGCCTTGCCCAGAGCAGGCATAGCCAGGGCGAGTTTATCTGTATTTTTTTTTTTTTTTTTTTTTTTAAGATTTTATTTTTTCCTTTTTCTCCCCAAAGCCCCCCCAGTACATAGTTGTGTATTCTTCGTTGTGGGTTCTTCTAGTTGTGGCATGTGGGACGCTGCCTCAGCGTGGTCTGATGAGCAGTGCCATGTCCGCGCCCAGGATTCGAACTAAGGAAACACTGGGCCACCTGCAGCGGAGCGCGCGAACTTAACCACTCGGCCACGGGGCCAGCCCCGAGTTTATCTGTATTTTGTAAGGCTACAGGCAGGGGTTCCAGACGACATGCCATCTGTTAATCTAGGAAGAGTGAAGACATGCCCAGATGTGAGAAAGAGGCGGCCGTGGCTGGCAAGAAGGAGCCCTTTGCTGGAACGGGCTCACTTTGGGACACGCTGCCCTACTGGAACGGTTGTACCCCTTCCTGTCACAGAGGACATTTAAACAGGAAAGAGCCAGACAATGGTGACCTCAGGGTTGCCTAAACAGACCCTTCCCTGATGCCAAGGGCAGAACTGTTCCCCGCCCCCCGCCCCCCCCCCCCCCCCCAGTCCCCATCAAACACAGTCCACACTCTGCTCCCCAGCAAACTATGTCACATCTCAAAACTGCCTGGACGTGCCCCCGCCCCGGAGTGTGGAGTGCAATGCACCCCATTCAGCCAAGTGATAAAGTGTGGTAGCGGTTGTACAGGGCCTGGGAGAATCAAGCTAACTGTTGCCAAGGGCCTACACGGGAACCCAAATTCCCCAGTAATCCCTGAGGTTTTCCTTTGGTTGGTTTTCCTTTGACTTATCCTGAGGAAGTACCCTCTGATGCCTTGGGACAAAAGACCATGTGATGGCTGTGCTCACACAGGTGTTGAAACATCCTCCTCCCTCCACCCGCTCCTCCCCTCTGCCCGGTTCTGCTCGCACACAGGCTGGCCCAGGTCACTCCGGGTATCAGCAGCGCACTGCAGAGCCCAGAGGGGCCTGGGCAGCCTACTTGTTTTTTTCAAAAGCAGCTTTTTTGAGATATAATTTACATAACATAAAATTAACCCATTTAAAGTACAATTCAGTACTTTGCAGTATAGTCATGAAGTTGTGCAATCATCATCATAATCTAATTTTTTTTTAATATTTTTTTTTTCCTTTTTCTCCCCAAAGCCCCCTGGTACATAGCCGTGTCTTAGTTGTGGGTCCTTCTAGTTGTGGCATGTGGGATGACACCTCAGCATGGCTTGACGAACGGTGCCATGTCCGCGCCCGGGATCCGAACCGGCGAAACCCTGGGCCACTGAAGCAGAGCATGCAAACTTAACGATTCGGCCACAGGGCCCGCCCCCACCATCATAATCTAATTTTAGAACATTTTTGTCATCCCAGAAAGAAACCAATCATTCTCCCAGCCCCCAGCCCCAGCCCTAGGCAACCGCTAATCTACTTTCCATGGATATGGATCACCCTTTCCTGCTAACATTTCGAGTTAAATGGAATCATCTTTCTTTTAAATTTACTCCTAAGTATTATATTCTTTTTTGTGTATTGTAAATGGAATTCTTTTCTCAATTTCATTTTTGGATTGTTCGTTGCTAGTGCGTAAAACTATAGCCGATTTTTATATATTGATCTTGTATTCTATTATCTTGCTGAACTTGTTTTGGTAGTTTTTTATTGTATTCCTGAGGATTTTCTGTGTGTGAGACAGTCTCATCTGCAAATAGTAGTATTTTCACTTCTTTTCCAGTCTGTATGCCTTTTTTTCCTTGACTAATTGCTCTGGTTAGAGCTTCCAGTGTGGTATTGAACAAAAGTGGAGAGAGTTGCCATCCCTCTTTTCACCTTAGGGGGAAAGCATTGTCTTTCACCAGCAAATATGATGTAAGCTAGGAGTACGTGCATAGGGGGTCCTAACCCCAACCAGGGCTCAGGGGCTTCCGTGAAGAAAGGTAGGAAGGGGCCAGTGTGGCCCGTGGCAAGACGTGAGGCTGAGCACCAGCAGGGGCCACACCTGGCAGGGACTTTGCAGGCCCCAGGAAGGGTTTTGGTCCATTTCCCAAGAGCAGAGAGAGGCTGTTAGAAGGATTTTCAGTGGAAGGTGAGGTAAACTAATAAACCCCGAGCTGCGGTAATGTTCGGGGAGCCGAGACAGGAAGCAGCTGGCAAGAAAGACATGATGGAAGAACTGGGAGGGCTCAGTCAAAGCTGGAGGCGGATGGGCAGAGGAGCCGGGGAGGCGACTCCCGGGATGGCTGCAGGGAGGATAGTCCCACCTTTCATGGGGTCACCTGTCTTTGCCTCCCCACTAAGAGGCCCCCTGCTTGGGGACTGTACCTAAGTCCCAAGACTCCGCCCTCAGATGCCTCATCAATCTGGACTAATGGTAGGTTTTTCCCCTGGACATAGAGAGGCCAACTCTCCATCTGCGAGTATTTGGGGAGTGTGTGTGTGGGGGGTGGAGGGGCACATGTGCGCATATATGCACGTGCCCTCCCAGCCCTGCTCCCTGGGGCTGCCAGGCGGGAGGCTTTCCTCCCTCCCGCGGTGCTGTAATGTGCCCCCGCCCCGTTCCGTGTTGCTGGGAAATCAGATGACTTCTAGTATCAGGCTAATGGCTCTTACTAACCAAATGCTGACACATCCCTAATATATAGGTTGCTTAATTAAAAGCCTGCTCGCCTGGCCAGCTTTCAGAGAAGCAAGCACTTCTCAAGCAGGGAATGGGAATTTCCAATAGACTCGGGAGGAAATGAAGTCACGCTAACCATCTAAGAGATGCTTTTCCTCTACAATAAAAGAAAAGGGCTTGCTGGGGGTGGGAAGGTGGGCTCCATTCTGAGAAGAATGGAGCCTTGGGGTTTGTTCCTTCCCACACTGGGAGCCCCAGGCAGCACCCAAGGAACCCTGTTCCTGCCAGGGATAGTCCTACCACCCAGCTGGCAGCCAGGACCCCTCCCCCATAGCCTTCCTCTCATAATCTGACTTGCTCATCAGCACCCAGTTAGCATCTGTTATCACAGCACCTCAGCAAGGACAGAGGGCTCTGGCCTCTTGAGAGCACAGCTCAAAACTGGGTGTGCTTTTTCCTTCCAGAACGCAGACCCTCCCCCATCCCACAGGTGTTAACAGACCCCACCAGACCTAACAGCCAGCCCCACCATGTTGAGTTCAGCCCAACCCCTCTTAGAGGAAATCTTAAGTTTCTTTTATAAGCAAATGAATGTAGGCTTTACTTTAATTTGTCCTTATGCAAAGTGGAGAAAAAATGTTTTCTATATCTCTATTTCCTTTTTTTTCTAAATGTTTTTTATGAGCATATTTAATAAATAGCTGTTTCCGATAGAAGTTTAAAGATCTCACTAAATAGGAACAAGCTATAGTTATGTGCCTTTGAGACAACATGAATGGTGAGTGGAGACAGTACAGTATGTAGGAAGAATACATTCAAACCTAGAAGCCCTGGTTTAGGGTTCTGGTGCTGGAGAGATTTTCGACGATCACGACCAGGGGGAGGAAGGGATACCGGCATCCAGTGGGTAGAGACCAGGGTTGTTGCTAAACACCCTACAGTGCACAGGACAGCCCCCCAACACAGAATTATCTGCCCAACGTGTCAATAGCGCCAATGTAGAGAAACTGCTCTGAATAAACTCTTTCACAAGAACATTCACAGGGGACCAGCCTGGTGGCACAGCGGTTAAGTTTGCACACTCTACTTTGGTGGCCTGGGGTTCGCCGGTTCAGATCCCAGGCATGGACCCACACACTGCTTATTGGGCCATGCTGCGGTAGGCGTCCCACATATAAAGTCGAGGAAGACGGGCAAAAATGTTAGTTCAGGGCCAATCTTCCTCAGCAAAAAAAGAGGAGGATTGGCGGTGGATGTTACTCAAGGCTAATCTTCCTCAAAAAAAAAAAAAAATTTCACAGGAGCATTTTTGTGTAAGAAAACTGCAGTTATCCTGAATGACCATCAACAGTGGACTAGAGGAGTAAATTGTGACATATTCATGCAATGGAACAGTATAAAGCAACAAGAATGAAGGAGCTACAATGACGTGTGTCAACAGGGTACCTCTCAAAAATGGACTGAGCCATAGTAGGATGTGATTCCTTTTATACAGTAAAAAAAAGAGGAGAAGTACATGTGCTGTTTAGGGATACTTCTGTGTGTGGTAAAACTGCAAAGAAAAGCAGAATTATTGATAGGAAACGCAGAGTAGTTGTTAACTCTGGGAGGGGTTGCCGTTGAAGAGAGGCTCCCGCAGGCTTCCAGGGCACTGGCCAAAATTCTGTTCTAAAGTTGGGGGAGGGTGATAGAGTCGTGACTATTTGTCTTATTGTCCTTTAGATGTATAAATATGCTTTATAAACTTTTGTATGAATATGTGTCTTTCCCACATTTCCTTCCGTGCTAGGGACGGAGTAACAGCAGCTAATGTTTATGAAGACCTAACGATGTGCTTTTGCAACAACCTTGTCAGCGAGGGCGTTTTATTCTCAGAGAAGGTTTAGGGAGTGACACAGCCTTCTAAGGGTAGAGCTGGGGTTGGACTCAAGCAGGCCAGTGCCGGCCCCATGCTCCAGGCCACCACACAGTGCTGCTGTGTCTCCTCTTGGGTCCCATCTCTCACCTGCCTCCGCTCTCTCCACAGGGTCCGGAGACAAACGACCAGTCGGCCTCCCCCAGCAGGGGGCAGACCCAAACCCCAGCCCAAGCCTAAGCCTCAGGTGCCACAGTGCAAGGCTCTGTATGCCTATGATGCTCAGGACACAGACGAACTCAGCTTCAATGCCAATGACATTATCGATATTATCAAAGAAGGTAAGTGCGTGAGTGGCTGGCTGGGCAGGATTGCCTCCCAAAGAGCATGTAGTCACATTGCTATAAAAACTAGTTTAAATATGAAGGGAATTTATGGGCTCTTCTAACTGAAACTTGCAGAGGTAGGTCAAGCTTTAGGCTCAGTTTGATCAAGACTCCAGCTTCATTTTTTTTTTTTTTAAAGATTTTATTTTTTTTCCTTTTTCTCCCCAAAGCCCCCCAGTACACAGTTGTATATTCTTCGTTGTGGGTCCTTCTAGTTGTGGCATGTGGAACGCTGCCTCAGCATGGTTTGATGAGCAGTGCCATGTCCGCGCCCAGGATTCGAACCAATGAAACACTGGGCAGCCTGCAGCAGAGCTCGCGAACTTAACCACTCAGCCACGGGGCCAGCCCCCTCCAGCTTCATTTTTTTAATGCTTCTTTCAGCTCTGCCCTTTTCTTTGTATTTGCTCCCTTCTCAGGCTATTTTCCTCATGGTAGCAAAATGGCTGCATCAGCCAATAGATCAAACCATGTTGGAAATCTGCTTTATCTCTGACACTTCTCTCAGCCATTGGACAAAAGTCCTAGGTTTCACTCTGATTGAACCAAATTGGTCATGTGCCCATCCCTGAACCAATCTCTGTGGCAAGACAAAGGCTGTACCCTGTGTCGGGTAGGCCTGATGGGGTCTGCCCTAGGAAACGGGTCTATCCCACCCAAACCTCATGTCCACCTCATAATTAAGGTAGGTGGAATGCAAGCCAGGGAGGCAACCCAAAGCATCCATTCTAAAAGTGGCCTGTGGGCTTGGCGTAATGCTTTACTAATTGGGTAGAGAAGATAAGTTAGAATATCATATACCTGTAGTCAAACATTAGTGTTTATGGAAGCATAAAAAACAAAGGTAACTCCTGACTTAGGATGCTAGAAAAAGCACCATGAAGGAAATGACATTTGTGCTGAGGGATGGGGAGAGAGACGGAGAGAGAAGCCATGGAGGCTAGAAAGAGCAGGTCGTTTTAGGAAGATGAGCTGATGCTTGACCACGGTGCAGCAGCCCCAGGGAGATGTCCTGGGAGATGAGATAAGCTAGGAGCGGCCTGAATGTCAGGCTCAAGAGAACTTGTGAAGACAGTATGGAGCCCTCCGAGGTTTGTGAGCAGAGCAAGGCCAACCTGAGTGGGCAGTGCTCCTTGGCGAGTTGAGCTTTCAGGAAGAGGTGGCCAAGGACAGCTCAGGAACCATGCTTTAAGAAGTTCCTTCATCACATGAGCTCACTCTAGGTCCCTGGACCAACTCCCTTCTAAACGGTCTCTGGGCGTTATTTTTATCTCTTTTAACCATCTAGTTTTCTACAGGTTTTAATATTTTAAGCCATTTAGTATCCTTCTTTAGAAGTGTCAGAATGAAAATAAGCATTGAAATAAACTCTTAGTAAACACAAACAGGATTTTTCTCACCAGCTTTGTTCAGCAAAAATTTTGGAAATGACGTAATATCCCGTAACAGGGATTGGTTAAATAAGCTTTGCTGTATCCATTCAGTGAACTTGGATGCAAAAAATTGTTTTATTAAAGATAATGATGTAAAAGTACAGTATATTTATTGAAATGGAAAAATGTTCGTGGAAAAAGTTTATAGACTGGACTATAGCCTCATTTTTGTAAAGATATATAAAACGCATATGGCTATTTGTGTGTATGCCTATATTTTCATGTATATGTTAGAAAATGTTAAAGTGGTCTCCTTAAGTGTTGAATTTTAAGTGAGTATTATTTTCTTTTCATTTCTCAGTATTTTCAAATTTTTTTAGAAATAATGTGTATTGAGTATAACTAAAACAATTAGAAGTTATCAAAACGTGATAAGTTATCACTGTAATTTACACAGTGTGGTGTGAGCGCAGGAATAGATATCCATTTGTGTAAATGGGATAGAATAGAATCCAGAAACAGTCACGTGTCTATAGGTATATAATATATGATAAATGTGGCATCTGACATCAGGGGAAAGCATAGACAATTACTTTCCATTTTGGAAATAAAGTTAGATCTCCACCTCATACACAAAATAAATATCAGATGAATTAGAGATCTAAAAATCTATCACTATATTATAAAAGTCTTACAAGGAACCTTAGAATATTATATTAATCTTTGAGTGGCAAAAGTGTCTCTAGGAGACATAAACGATACAGGATTTAACCTCATAAAAAGGCTGAATTAAAACCGTCTGTATGGTAAACAGCACCAGAAGCAAAGTTAAATTATAGAAAACAGACTAGGAAAAAACATTCTATGCCTCCTAATAGCTCCTCCACCTGAATAATGAGACAAACGGTCCCGTCCAGAAGTGGATGAGGGCTCTTGAGGCAACGCACACCAGAGCCTCTCGAATCGTCGGTGGAATCAGAGCAGAACATCTCGCCTCTGGTTAAAGTATGTACAGTCCACATCCCCTTGTCCACATCCTTAGAGCTAACTAAGTGCCAGATATCAGAGATGGGAGGCTTTAGAAAGCTAATAAAGGTGTGTGTGTGTATATATTGTATCGTATCATATATATTATATCGTTGTGTTATCTTATATTATAATTATATTATATACCCCCCTTGTGGGCCCCAGGGCAACACCTAGATCAGACTCAGTTTTTCTGCCGTGAGACATGAGCATTCATACTCCAGGAAGAGGTGTCACGAACAAATTCACGTCAGTTCAGGCCAAATTTTGCCATCAAATGAGTTACAGAAAACTTTTAATTTTCAGAACTTTCTGGATTTTTTCATCACAAATGAAGTGTGGCCTGTAATATCTGTCATCAGTCAGAGAAATAGGTTCCTTCTTTCACTGTTTACTCCTAGGATAGACTTTTGGGGAGGAAATTTAACAGTATTTATCAAAATTTTAAAATCCCCCTGTCAAAATGATTGCTTCGAATTTATATTTAACCCCTTCCACCAAGATAAATTCCAAATAAATGAATACTTAAGTGTATAAAATAGACGTCAAAGCCCTAGACGTAATTATGGGAGTGTTTTCTTTTTTTACAACATCATTGTGGGAAAGGATTTCTAAAAATGGGAAAAAACCAAGAAGCTGTAAAATAAGAGATCATTTGATTCAAATACTTAAATTTTAAAATATAAAAAATTAATAAAAATGGGAGGAGGGATATTTGCAACTCACAAGACAAATTCACTAAGATATATGAACAACTTGTAATCAACAAGATAAAGACCAACATCCGATAGAAAAATAGGCAAATGCTGTGAACAGGAATACATGGAGCTGTCGAAGAGAATATGGAAGCTCTTTATACACTGATATGAGAGGACCTATAGCGTATATTATTAGGGTTAAGAAGTGCAGAACATGTAATATACATAGTATGCTATTTGTGTACAAAAGGGGGTAATTTTTTTAACTTTCTGTTGAGATTATGATAGTTTACAACCCTCTGAAATTTCAGTTGTACATTATTGTCTGTCCGTCGTGTTGTAGGTGCGCCCCTTCACCCTTTGCGCCCACCCCCAACTTCCCCTTCCCCCTGGTAACCACTAATCAGTTCTTTTTGTCTACATGTTTAACTTCCACCTATGAGTGGAGTCATACAGAGATTGTCTTTCTCTGTCTGGCTTATTTCACTAACATAATACCCTCAAGGTCCATCCATGTTGTTGTGAATGGGACGATTTTATCCCAAAAGGGGGTAATTTTTATAAATACTTTTATATCTGTGAACTACCTCTGCAAGAAAGTACAAGAAGTCGGTGATGTTGCTCACCCTCAGAGAAGGGGTTGGGTGGCTGTGCTCCCTGATCATCATTTTGTACTTTGGGCAGTACTGCACATATGAAAGTATTACCTATTACAAAAGATAAATTATATTTTCTTACAAAGGATAATAGAAGGTCCATATTCTTTGACCGAGAAACCCATCCCAGAGAACTACATGCACATGAGCATGAAGATATGTGTATGAACGTTTATTGCATTAATAGTGACAAATCGGGAACAAATGTCCATCAGTAAGGGAATGGTTATGTAAATTTTGGTATACAGTGCAGCTGTTTAAAAAATGGGATACAGACATGGAAAGAGTATATCCATTAATACTGAAAAGCAAGATGCAGAATAGTAAGATATAGGATGGCCTGTTTCTGTTTAAAATGAATACACGTGTGTATGTTAATAATCACTGGAAAAGATCTGGAAGAATCTATACCAAATTCTTATTGCCGGTGAAGGGTCTGGGATTAAGATGGGAAGGAAGGATTATGAAGTGGTGCAGACAGGTTCTCCCAGAAGCAGGGGCTGAGGTGGCGTGGGGAATGTGGGGGGTGCGGGGGGTGGGGGGTGGGTAGCACCTGTGAAGGGAAAGGGGAGGAAGCCGGATTGGGTGCCATCAGACCACAGCGCCAGCCCACAGGCTGCCAGCCCAGCCGGGGCTCCAGAGCAAGGCCTGCTTGTTGGGGAGGCTGAAACGCCCATGCCTGGCTCAGGCAGTGGCCCGAGGCTGCCCCAGAGGATCAGTGGCCTCATCTCAGAGGCTGGGCTGCCCTAAAGGGTGGCCAGCTGAGGACTGTCAGCAAAACCCCTCTGGTGGCAGGTTCTTCCTTGATGGGGGCCCTGAGTGGCACATCTCTGTGTCTGCCGTGGGGGAGGGGTTACTTTTTACAAGATACTTTTTCATTGAAAACAAAAGAAAATAAAGAAGGAAAAAAAGAACGTGGATGGAGCCAAGTCAGCACTGCCCGTTTGAGGCACCCGTGTTGGGTGTGAGTGGCCCGGGCAGAACGGCCTTGCTCGGCTTCACGCTCACCATCTCTGTCTCCCCGCAGATCCTTCTGGCTGGTGGACGGGTCGACTACGAGGCAAGCAGGGCCTGTTCCCCAACAACTACGTGACCAAGATCTGAGGCGCACAGAGACTCTGACGCACGGGGCGAAGGAGCTCCAGGCACAGACAGGGGAGGGGACATTTGGGGCTCTCCTTCTGATCCATAGTGAGCAATTGCTTCTGCAAGACCTGGAGTTATTCTGGCGCCTTCCCCATGGAGGACATCAGAAAGCTGCGTTGGGGACAAGGGAGTGTCGCTCCATAAATTATCCTAAAAGGTAGCCTATTCATAGGAACCCAGGAGGACAAAACAACCACCCCCTAAGATTTATTTATTGTATTTAACCCTGGCGAGAGGACAGGCAAGGTCTCCTCAGACCTCGTTGGCTCTGTCAAAACAAGTAACCTGCTCGCTCACCAGGTCCAAGGAATGGCTGTAGGTGGCCGCTGACAAGTGCCTTGAGTTGAAGAGCACATCTCTTGCATCCCTCTTTTCTTTACCTGACACACACATTCCTCTCTGCCACCTTCCCTCGGGGTGGACCTGCTCTCTGCAGGCTGGGCTTGGCATGAGGGGGCACTTCCAGCGCAGACGCCCAGGGTGGGCGTGGCCTGCAGAGCCCACAGGTGCAGAGGGCCCTGGTTGACACTTTGCCGGGACCATCAGGGCTACCGGGCTGGGTGGGGGCGGGGGCTGGGGCTGGGCTGTCAGCCTTGCTTTCTCTGGGTCTTCAGTTGGAATGTGGCTGGCCCATGTTGGTTTTGTGTTTAATGCTGTACCTACTACAAGAAGGATCTCTTTTTTCCAAGCTGTACATTTATAAAAACAGATCATATACTGTATATATAAAAATCTTGAGATGGTAGAAACATGTATGAATGTACTAAGTAGTAGTCCACTGTACTTATTCATAAGGTAGGTTTTATTACAGAACTCGCACCAGGTACTTACAAACGTGCACTTCTCCTTTTCAGCTCTAGAATCAGTGTTCCTGCTTTCTAGCTCGGTCCCTGCCAACCCTTCCTAACCCTCCTTCCCGCTAGGTAATTTTCCTCTGCCCGCCCCCCAACCCCACCCCGTGTCCCTCCCCCAACCTCCTAAATAAATAAAGGAACCAGTGAACCACCTTGTTCTTTTGTGACATTTGTTATGGGTTGAATTGTGTCCCCCGCCAAAAGATGTGTTGCAGTCGTAACCCCCAGTGCTTCAGAATGTGACCTTATTTAGAAATAGGGTCATTGCAGAGGTAATCAAATTAAAACGAAATCATTAGGATGGGCCCTCAGCTAATATAACTGGTGTCCTGACAAAAAGGGGACATTTGGATACAGATCGACATGCAGAGAGGGAAGATGACATGAAGAGTCAGCCATCTTCACGCCAAGGAGAGGGGCCTGGAACAGATCCTCCGTCACAGCCCTCAGGAGGAACCAAGACGCCTGGCACCTGCATCTCGGACTTCCAGCCTCCACAATTGTAGGAATAAATTTCTGTTGTTAAGCCATCCAGTTTGTGATACTTTGTTAAGACAGACCTAGCAAACCAACGCAATGTTTAGCACAGTAATCGTGACAAGTTGGAAACAATGTAATGTCCATCAGTAAGGGGATGGTCATGGGGAGACTGTCACTTCTCTACCTCTCCTTCTCCCAGTTGCCACAGCCATTCTTAAGCTATCGGGAAAGTAGGGTCTGACTGGCACACACCTTCTTGTCATTTCAGGATCCCCAGGTCCATGGGAAAAAATGATCAGGGGTTATGTATAAGTGAAAGAATGTATGTGAATTTGGAACAAAGTAAGCCATTTAATTCTGTTTTACTTCAAGAATACAGAGCAAACTTCATTCAGCAACAATAACAAATGATGTTTAAAGTATATTTTAGCTCATTTTGTGACCAAATAAGAGAGTGAGGAAAATAAAGCCATAATGTGATGACACAAGGAAAGGCAATCTTGTTGACACATAGTCTATATTTTACAAAAGACTTTCATATTTCTGGACTCACGGAAAGTGGGAGGAAGGAGAGAACTGGATTTCAAACCGAGGGGCATCATGGGCTCCCCCACAGCCTCAATGCACAGGCTGCTCTCATGGGCAGCAACACCAAGATTACCTTCCAGTGGTACCGTACACCCCTGGCTGGCTGGGACAAGCTTTTGTTTTTCCTCTGAAAAATCAGTCCTGGGATAAAAGAAACATGACTTTAAAAGAATTTGTGCCTGACAGGACAATCAGGAATAAGCACAGGTTCTTTTGAAAAGGGCTATCTCAGGGCCAGCCCGGTGGCACAGCAGTTAAGTGTGCATGTTCTGCTTCAGCGGCCTGGGGTTTGCTGGTTCAAATCCCGGGTGTGGACGTGGCACCGCTTGGCAAGCCATGCTGTGGTAGGCATCCCACATATAAAGCAGAGGAAGATGGGCATGGATGTTAGCTCAGGGCCAGTCTTCCTCAGTAAAAAGAGGAGGACTGGCAGATGTTAGCTCAGGGCTAATCTTCCTCAAAAACAAACAAATAAATAAATAATTTTCCCTAATGTTATATATCAAAACAAAACAAAACAAACACTCACGGGGCAGTGGGTGGAATCAGTCCTGGCTGCTGTTAATTTAATGATTGGCATTGTAAACTTGTGTGTAACTGGGCCCCATCAGGCTCTGGGTGACAAAGCAGGAAGTGAGTTCAACATCCCCACAAGCAGCGGGAAGACCCCTCCGTGGGGATCACAGAGCAAGCGCCCATCCCTGTACCCACGTGCCTCATCCGGTGCCAGGCTCAGCATGGGTGCCTCGACCGATGTGGCGAGAATAGGTGAATGAATCCATGTTTATAGGTGAGGAAGACTAAAGTCCTTTAACCTAGGCTTCCTCTAGTCTGGAGCTGGTCAGGCCTGCCGTTTGGTTCACTGTTGAGTTGAACAAAAGTGCAGTTCAAGAGTCACTTAACCTGGGAGAACATAAAGAGGATCAAGGGGCCATCCCTGCCTTCTAGAGCGTGACACCACATGTGTGTTGTAGCAGTGGAATGTGCAGTGTGACGATGTGACAGATCCTTCAACCGAAGTTTGAACGTAACTGTGAACCAAGCGAGCGGGTTTGAACGTGGACCCTGGGGCTGAGGTGGTCAAACCAGTGGGAAACTGGCAGTCTGGCCTCAGAATCCCTTTAGCCTCTTCAGTATTATTGAGGACCCTGAAGAGTTCTGCTTTTGTTGGTTGTAGCTATCAGCATTGACCGTATTGGAAAATCAAACTGAGAAAAATTTAAAACATCAACATACACATTCCTCAACCACCAAAGTGAGGATGTGTCATGGAACCTCTAAAAGATTCACCTTAGACCACTGACAGTGTGAAAAAAAGCAAATAACATCCTGGCATTATCATGAAAATAGTTTTGACCTCATGGACTTCTTGAAAGGGTCTCAGGGCCCCCGGGGGTGCCCGGGCCACATTTTGAGGACCACCAGAGGGTAAGTGCTAATAAGTACGGGGCGCAGCAGGGAGAGCAACTGGCTTTCTGAAAACATTCGGAAAGGCCGGCTCTTCCACAGCGCTTAGGGAAGAGGACTGATGCCCATGGAGAGGGCAAACGGGGAGGCCTTGTCTACGAGCTTGCTGCCCCACCAGCAGGAGCGCACACCACCCACAGCCCAACGTGTTGTCCCAGCCCATCTGGTCAGACGGGACCCGGCACCGTCACCAAGTCCAGCCCCAAGAAGGTGGAAAAGGGGTGAGGAGCACAGCTCCCTTTTAAAACTTTCTTTGCAAAGTGCACACACCACGTCCACTCATATTCTATTGGCCGGGATTTAGTGACGTGACCTCAACCGCAAGGGTGGCTGGGAGTCTCTGCCCAGAGAGCAGCTTGCCCAGGGTGTCAGGGAGAGCGTCCTCCTTCAGCCATGGCTTCTTCCAGGCCCAGTCGCTCACAAGAACAAGTGAGAGACAACACGACTGTACGTCCATGCAACTACCATCTCCCCTGGTTTGCCACAGAGCGGGGCTTACATCATCCAAATCCTTTCCCCTCCTGCCTCCCTCGAAGTCCTCCCCGGACCTCCCCTGAGTGGAGCTGGCCTTGCCTCTGGTTGCTACTTCTTTTCCAGGTGGTTCTCTGGGTGGGTTCACTGGCAGGTGGGGGTAGAGTCCAGTTTCAGGAGTGGAGTGTGCACGGCGCATCTGCTGGAGTGCCCAACCATGTTCCTGGCACCCCTCACTTTTGTGGTCAAAAAAGTAGGAGCCATTCCACAGTGTTGTCCCTTTCGCTCCTTGCTTTGTGTTCCCCCAAGGCCTGGCTAATCTTCACAGGTCTTTCTGAATTTGGGAACTCACTTTCACTCCTACCAGCTAATCTTGATGTCTTTCCCTCCTACTGTACTGTTCCTGCCCCCTCGAACCAATATGACCTCATCTAAAATCTCCACTTTGCAAATGAGAAGGCTCTGTCGGTTCACCCCCCTGCCCAAGGTCACACAGCTCTTAAGTAGAGGAGCCATTATTTGGACCCTGATGACCCATGACCCACACTTTTAATCTTTCTCTTCTATTCAACAAATATTAAGGAGTTTGATAGTCTGATTGTCAACCTTTAAACTTCCAATGTCTTTCTCTCAAAAATCAAAAACCTAAAAAAAGAAAAGAAAAACTCACCAATAGGACTCAACAGCTGTAAATTTGTAAACTGCGTTGATGGGCAAGAGATGCAGCTAACATATCTTGGAACGCTGAGTTGTCTCTTTCCAAGACCACCAACCTCCCAAAAATTACAGCCACTAACGTTCGAGCACCTCCAGAAACCGTGTGAAAGGCTCGGCATACTTTCTGTAGCACAGCAGCACTGTGAGGTGGACACTCTTATCCCCGTCTTACAGACACACAGACACAGGTCACACAGCTGCCAAGCAGACTCAGACCCGTGCAACCCAGCTTCAGGGTCTGCGCTCTTCAAATACCGTGGTTACATCATCTCATTTCCTAATTTCAGTGTTTTTACAACATTATCCTTTCTGCTTTTACAGCTTATTTCACATTTATTATATCACTTTATTCTGGGTGCCTTCTGTGGCACATAAGGAAGTTCTTAAAGATCTTTTATTTATGACATCCTGGAAGTAAGAATTCCCTGAGTCAGGGTATTTAATATTTAACTAAGCAAAATACATAATAAGGAAGCTATAAAATGTCTTTGGAAGATGCCTACAAACCATCCTTTCTTGCTGGAGCTCCAGCATCCCTGGGAAGTAGCCTTGCTTTTCAGAGCCAGGACAGCTAGCTCCCTGTCATGGTCTCGCTGCGTTCCCAAGTGACCTAAGGCAGTCTAAGCTGCCGTAAGAACACCTTCGCCAACTCGACAAGGGAGCTGTACCACTTTATACTAGGATGCCAACATCTACTCGGGTCCTCCAGATGCTCAAAACTTACAGACTCCCTCCTCAGGCAGCCCTGGCCGGCCCAGGCAAGGGGGCAAGGAGCAAGCCCCAGCGGAGCCAGGCGCTCCTCCGCGGCAGCCACAAGGCCCGGCTGAGTCACAGGCCCCTGAGACCTTCGCTGTCGGCTGGCAGGCAGCTTTTACGGCACTCTAGGTTGGGGACATGCTGACTTAAATGAGTTCACTTCAAAGCTCCTCAGAACCTTTATGAATCTTACATGAGTTTTGTGATGTTTCCCAAATGTGTTTGACTAACTCCTCTCTCTCAAAAAACCAATTAAGATCTTGTTGAACTAATAGTTTGGGAAGTCATTGCTATAAGAGGCTCATTTACTTTATGAGGTTTGTTTTTAAGATAGTGATCGGAGACAGAGAATGCATTCCACCTTAGAAAACCATGTTAAATGTGATCAAATGCCCACCACCACAAAAGAAAAAAAGGTAACCCGTAATGCAGTTGAAACAGCACAACAGGAAAACACACTCCAAGTTTCAACTTCAACAGGATGTCACAGGCCCGTTTCCTTTTCCAGCCGTGGCCCCTTAGGACTGCTCTTCCAGCTCCCAACCGTGCCTTTGAGAGAGACACGTTAGGAGGGTTACTTCCGGTGGCTATCGCCCTAGTGGTCAGGTGTTCCTGTATAGGAACTAAAGAATAGTTGGGGGGCCGGCCTGGTGGTGCAGGGGTTAAGTGCACACATTCTGCTTCGGCGGCCCGGGGTTCAGATCCCAGGTGTGGACATGGCACTGCTTGGCAAGCCATGCTGTGGTAGGCATCCCACATATAAAGTAGAGGAAGATGGGCACAGATGTTAGCTCAGGGCCAGTCTTCCTCAGCAAAAAGAGGAGGACTGGCTGCAGATGTTAGCTCAGGGCTAATCTTCCTCAACAAAAAAATTTTTTTTTTTTTAAATAGTTGGATAGGTTCTAGAAAGGGAATTGTCATGGCTATCCTCCCATTTTTTAAAATTTTTTTAAATTTTGGCACCTGAGCTGACATCTGCTGCCAATCTCCTTTTTCCCTTCTTCTCCCCAAAGCCCCCCAATGCATAGTTGTATATTCCAGCTGTATGTCCTTCTAGTTGTGGCATGTGGGACACCACCTCAGCGTGGCCTGATGAGTGGTACTGCGTCTGTGCCCAGGATCCAAACCAACGAAACCCTGGGCCGCTGAAGTGGAGCGTGCCAACTTGACCACTCGGCCATGGGGCTGGCCCCATCCTCCTATTTTAAATTTTCATCATCAATCAATCTTTTTATATTCAAGAAGTTTAGGAATGGGTTAGCATTCACTGAAGCCAAGTTCTAGTTTTTTCCATTTGACAAAATAGCAGGGAGGGCTTTCCCAGAGCCATAACGGCAATGATTTATGTGCTATTCGTAAAAGCTCAAAAAGAAATTAGTCAAAGCAAGCTTCTCCTGACGTCTTCAGTGTAGACCACACAAATAAATACACACAGGATACCTTAAGAAAAATCAAGAGCTTTATTTTTCCTATCTATTTAGAAAAGAGATTGGAGAAAAGGTTCCACGGAATAGAGCAGAGGGCTATCTACAAAGTCAAGTGTTCCAGATCCGCACAGACGGAGGAAGCTGTCCCGCAGAGGCCATGGCAGCCTAGGACCGGCCCAGCAGAGGTGAGGCCAGCTCCTGGACGGCTTTTGAGTTGAGCTGAGGAATGGTGCTGATCTTCAGGAGTTTGCTGCTTGCATACTTGCTCTTGACGGCCTGCAGAAGTCATCTCAGATTAAGCACACATCAGCCACCCCCCACCCACGCCTTGTTCCTGGGCTCACTGACAAGTATGAAAGGGCCAGACCCACAATCTCCAGACGGTAGGATGCTGCTGGATCACTGAAGCCAGCCAGCGCTCTGAGGTCATGTGTTGTGCATGGCGATTTCCTTCCACGCCTAGTAATGGACAGAGCCCAGCTGGTAGCATAGGTGAGGAGGGAACAAATTATTTCAAGGTCCAAGGAGCAGGCTTTCTCTCATCAGGCACCAGAGGGGAGGGAGATGGGAGCTGCTTATTATATGTAAGTGCCATCAGGACATGACAGCTTCGCCAGGAACGGCAGCAATACTGGCAATAAAAGTGCGTGGCAACCAGTGCTTGGCAGATCCCAGATGATACCCTCAGGACTGGAAACCCATTATGCTTCCACAGTGTGCTAAATCACGCTGAAACCCTACGGAAGGAGGCAGAGCAGGGTGCAAGGGTACTTGGTACAGACACCTTGCCCTTTGTCCCAGACCCCTGGTCAGCTCTGATATTTGGCATCACCCAAGCGCAGGACAGCACCCGATCTCCTCTGGCTCCTCCTCACAGAGCCAGACATCAGGCCCCCAGGACACTTCCCGATTGGGCTGCTTGCCCCTCCTTCTCCACCATGCTTGCTATTCAGGTGCCTTCCAGTCAGTGTCCCTAAAGATTCTGGACAAAGACCCTGAGAAATATCACCAGAATACCCAAGGCTTCCACAGGGCCATGGGAGGTGGGCCCTTGCTGTCCCAGACCTCATGTTGACCAGACCTTCCTGCTTGCCGAGTGCCCTACTGAGGATGCTGGGACACAAGTGGATAAAGACGGTGCGCAGCTGCCTGGCTGCTACCCAGGGCCTGGACATAGCCTATCTACCTTGTTTTAAAGAAAGTCTGCTCTCAGGGTGTATCAGTATGCTCCATCCCCTGCTGCACTAGAAAAATAGAAAGAGTCTGTGCTAAGACAGACTCTCACATATACCAAAAATCTATTCACGTGAAAACAAACACGCATACATACGTGCACATACTCTCATACACAAAACTTGTCATCCAATGCCTTCCACAGCTTAGGAATGAGTACTCACGATGAATTTCGTTAAGTTTCCATTTACTTTCACTACATTTTTGGCCATGTGCTGCATGACTTCCAACACTTCATTTTCTGTGTATCCAGTGTAATACTGCTGCTTTAAGTTCTGGAACAAATACAAAGGAAAGGGGCAAGATGAACCTCCACTTCTCTGGAAGAGCACATCTTATACATGCTGGCACTACTTAAGGAAAAGCTACAGGAGAACATTCAGTCACAGCCCTAACCACCGCCATGTACAGCAAAGCAGCCAGTAAAAGCAGGACGATGTGGCTCTGAGCAGGACTTCAGCTCCCAGCTAAAGCAAGTGTCAAAGGTCCCATGTGATTATTTTTTAAAGACAGTTGTGCAGGGAAGTGGGGTTCCACAATTAATAAAGCTCCCACGCGTACCTCTATCGCTACACTGAAAGGGGATGGAAGGAGGACAGAGTGAAAACAAAACCCAACAAAAGAATGCTCCCTCTACGGTAAGAGCAGAGACCTGGCCCAGCACCTGTCACATGTCCCCCCATCAAAGCCCTGCCAGTCAGTGGCTGGGGGAGAGCTCGAGAACCCCGGTATCCGTATCGTCAGCCAGGGAAAGAGGTTCAGAATTAAGAAAGAAACTGGGCCATAGGCAGCTATCTCATCTACCAGTCCAGAAGCACTAAGACCACCCCAGACTCCCTCGTTGGGCCCTACACAGCTAAGCCCTGAAGAAGAGAGCACGCGGCGCAGCCGCCACGCCAGCCTCGTGACCCAGCCGCCCGGAGACCAAAGTCAAGCAAAAGGACAGTTGCTGACTGATAATAAGACTTATTGCGCATGAAGACACATACCCTGACTTTATTTCAGTTCTGTGATAACATTCTAAAAGCAAAGATACATCTCTTTCACATGCACAATATGATGGGAAAACAAACCACAATTTAATCTTAATCCTAAAATCGTTCAAAGAAAGAAAGAACTAAGCAGGAGTGAATCCTGAAATAACACACAACTACTGGTAACTTGAAATCAGTTCCCAGAAAACAGGGAGACCTATAGTTAATTGCTTTAGAGCCCAAGGAAGCGTGTCTAAGAGTGAAGTAATTTGGCTAAAATGAGCATTGGTACCAGGACCATGTACCATTCACGTACCAGTGGCTTTTTGGCCTCAAGCTATTTATTTAAAAAATTTCAAATCTACAGAAAAATTCAAAGAATAATATAATGAACATCTGGATATCCTTTGTGTAGATTCATCAATTATTAACATTTTGCCACTTTCTCTCTCTCATGGTGTCTGCAACACACTTGCAAATGGTTCAGGAAAAATTGTGTGTGAATATATATATCTTCATGACACATTGACACATCACTTCTAAATGCTTCAGAAGCGTTTAGATACCTAAACACCTAAAAAGTATTTTCCTACATAGCCACAAAATACCATTATCACATAAGAAACATTATCAACAATTCCATAATATCACCTAATATATAGTCAATACTCAAATTTCTCCAATTGTTCCAAAAATATCTTATAGATTTTTCTTTAGGTCCAGGGTCCAATCAAGGTACATGCAGTACATTTGGTTGTTGTGTCTTTAGTCTTTTTTAATTTAAAACAACTCCCATTTTCTTAGCTTTAAATGACAGTGACTTTTTTGAAGGATTCACGCCAGTCACTTTTGGAATGCCCCATACTGTGGATTTGTCTGAGTGTCTCCTGATGATTGGATTTGTGTTAAATGTCTTGGCCACGAATCCTGTGCAGGTGATACTGTATTCTTCCTCCTGCACCAGGAGGCAGGTCAAATCAGGGGGTCCCACCACTGGTGACGTCGAGCTTGATCACCGGGTCAAGGTGCTAAGGGCCAGATGTCTCCACAAAAGCACAGTTTTTCTTCAGAATTACTGTTTGTGTGTGCGGATATTTTGAGACATGGGAATCTTGTTCCCCAAAATTATGTCACCTAATGATATAAACATCAATTGATGATCCTCGCTTGAATCAATTATTACATTGGGGATTAAAAATTGGTGGATTTCTAACTCTACAATTTTTTCTACTTCAATTAGCTAGCATTCTAACTGATTAAAAAAAGGGAAAAAAAGTCTTTCATTCCTTTCTTTTCTTTTCCCTTTCTTTCTCTCTTTTGTATCATTAAGGACTCATGGATGTTTTTTAATGTGTTATAATCTATTACTGCCACTATTCTTCGTAATGCTCAAATTTAGTCAGTAAGAGCTCTCAAGTCAGTTCCTATGTCCTTTTGATGTGACCCACTGATCTTTGAGAATTTGCTTGTTATCTGCTACAAACTGATCCAGGCTCACCTTATAGTGCCCATGCCACGGCCCTGAAATCAGCTATTTCTCAAAAGAGAACTAGTTCCTAGTGGGTAATGGTATTCAGTATCCAAGACGTGGGCCCTAGGTATATCCATTGCTACCGGGTTATCATTGTTTCTGGGCCCTTTTATTATGAATTTACTAATGTTTTCAAAACAGATTTAATACTACTGGATTTTCCCTTTTCAATTGTTAACAATATTTTATCTTTCTTCTTACGGTGAAAATTTTAATCCTTAGTAACATGAATGTTTATTTGCTTTATCCTACAGTATACATGAGTAGTTTCAGAATTACAATAACAGATTACTATTAACAATCAACCTCCTAAGTAAACTTTAAGTGTGTTTCCTTTGTCGGTCCTTTGTTTTGTCTAACTTCACACCCCACTAAAGATGCACAGTCAGAATGCTGTGTTCAAAAGTTATTTCAATTAATTCTTCCATCTGTGGTCTTTACCAATTTGATATACAGTGACATTGTTTGTTTAATTCCACTTTAGGATGTGCATAAAATACTCATATTGTTCAAAAGTCCCTTATATTGTATACAGGTTAATAAAAAGTCCCTTATATTGTATACAGGTTAATAAAAAGT